>NW_010205768.1:0-9083 GCF_000695765.1 Mesitornis unicolor
CTCATCCTCCCTTTGCCCCCTGCTTGCCTCAGCGACCACTACCCCTGCAGCCCCTCTGAGCCCCAGCACAGCCCCGTGCATCGACAGGACCGGAGTGAGATGGAGGCAAGGGCTGAGCCTGGGGTGATGCAGATGCTGCAAGTGAACCCCAAACCCTCCCAAAATGGAAAGGCAGGGGTAAAGCTGCTGAGCTGAGGGGGGATGGCGCTGAGCCCGGCCATGCGGGGTGAATGGGGAGGTGAGGAACGAATGACCAGTCCAAGAATGTCCCAAATTAAAAACTCTTTTATTTAAATTCTCTCCTGTTCCCCTTTCTCCCAGCCTAGAGCGATCCTGCTGCTTTACCGGACCCAGGGGCCAGGCCCAGCACGCACACAGCAGGGATGGGGGGGAAGCTCACAGGAGCCCTTGGCACAGGAGGGGGCTGCACCCCACAAAATAGCCCTGGAGCACCCTGCGCCCCGCATCCCCATGCTGCCACACCCCTGCCCTGCAGCACTGGGTCTGCCGAGGGCCTGCACACAGCAAACCCTCACCTTGGGCAATGCTGTGCTGAGCAGCGCAGCCCCCTCCGCCCTAGGGCTGCCTCTCTGGAGCAGGCAGCACTGGGCACCCCAGTCCCTTCCCGGCCAGCCGGGTGTTGCTGTCATTTGCGCCTGCCGAAAATCGACTTCTTGCTGGGGTTCTTCTCGCCCACGCTCAGCCCAATGAGCAGCCGCGCCTTCTCGTCCTCCTCCTGCTGCTGGATGGTCCCGTCCGATTTGTTCTCCAGCTTCCCCCGGGCCTCCGTGCCTGCCGCCGGCTTCAGGCGTAGCTTCTCCTTGATCACCTGCCCCGGGATTTAGGGAGCTCAGTACCCCATGGCTGCACCCAGACCCCTCGGCACAGGGGTGAACACGTCAGATGGGATGGGGTGCCACGTACCTGTGCCACCAAGGCTTTGCGGCTGTCCCTCTTCACTGCCATGGCAAAGTCCAGCCACGTCCAGGTGTTGTTGTGGTACTCCAGGCACGGCAGCACCAGATTCAGGTCGCCCCAGTCCACACTGTTCTTCTCGCCCTGGTGACAGCAGCGTCAGGAACCCTGGGACAATCCCCCCGGCCGCAGAGGCCATGCCCCATCCCCAGCACGCCCCATCCCACCGGCCCCGCACCTTGTAGCTGACACAGAGCGGCACCTGCGGGATCTTGATGTAGATGAAGGAGTTGTTCATGGCCGCGCGCTCCTTCATCTTGTCGATGTCATCCACGGGATGCTGGGGACACAGCAGGAGCCATGAGCAGAAGGGAAGGAAAGGGGACATGGCCAGGAACCAGCGGGGAAGGGGCAGTCGGGCACTAGGCCATAGCATTGCTTCACTGGGGAAGAGGTGAGAGCTGCTCTGGCATGGAGTTAGGAAAATGAGATACTGCAGGGATCACTTCAAGTGTGCAGGTGCTTGGTTGTAAAGGATGCAAATCCTCACAGTGGGAGGGAGCAGGAGAAAATGGACAGGCAAGCGTGGGAGGACATGGCTGCCCAGCCTCGCAGCCAAGCGAAAACAGATTGGCTCCGCAGCAGGGCTCTCCCACACTCCCTCAAGGCAGCAGCAGGTACCTCGGGAGCTTTTCGGAAAGATCTTCGGACGCCTGACGTGCGGTTCAGTCCCTGAGCGACTCCCTTCCCTGGGCCCAGCGAGTCATCGGCCACGATCAGCTGCCGCGGCTTCACCACGGGGATCCCTGGGACAAACAAGGCGGGAGGTGGTGGCTGAGGCTCAGCCATGACCCAGTTTTGCCCCCAGTGGCTCCCTGTCCGCAGCGGAGACCACCACAAGTCCCTGTTCCTCAACGCATGGCCCACCAGCAGCTGCCCACAAACACACCCTGGACACGCAGCCAGACCTGCTCAGGGACATCCCTTGGGTGCCAAAGGTGACCGTGAGCCTCACCTGTCGTCACCAGCTTGGACTTGTCTTCTTCATCCCCCACCACCTCCTCCTCCTCCACGTTGCGGCCGGGGAAGAAGAAACCCATCATCCTGTGGAAGAACTGGTGGGTGAGCTGGATGGTGAGGGGTACCACATTCACCTGTGGGAGAGAGATGTGTCAGAGCTGGGCACACGCTGCCCATGCCCTGTGGGGACCCTGCCACCTCCCGGCCTGGCCCTGGCACCTCAAAGTGCTCCTTGATGGAGATGCCTCCCACGGGTGGCCGGACCTTGCTGAAGATCCTCAATGCCAGCTGCCGGCCGGACTGGCAGGAGCTCTGGGGACGCAGCACCACCTGCAGGGAAGAGGACGGGTGGCTGGAGTGAGGACAGGCCACCCACAGGTCCCCAGGGTGCAGGGCTGCTCCCCCAGGCTGCCGCTTGCCTTGTACACCGCATTGGGCAGGAGGTTGTTCATCGTGACCCAGCCCAGCTCCAACAGATGCTCGGCCGTGTCGTCGGACTTGTTGACCTGCGCACACAGACCCATCAGCCCTGCATGTCCCCAGCCCTGAGGACATGGGTGCCACTGGCCGACTCTGTACCTTGCTGTAGAGGAAGCGCTGGAGCTCCAGCTCGGCTATGCCCAGCTGCCCGTCCTCCTCGGTCAAGCGCCAGCGCGCCTGGGCGAAGTAAAACTCAGTGCGGCGCGCCACGCTCACATCTTCCGGCTGCTTTCGCAGCTCCATCTTGTTGGCTCGCTGCAGCTGGAAGTCCTTGAAGCACCTGCAGCAGAGAGAGGAGAGCTGGGACGTGGGAGCCCTGGGACGTGGGAGCCCTGGAGTAAGGGGGTCACAATGCTGGGAAGGCCAGAGATGGCCCCTACCTGATGAGTATGTTCAGCTCCTCGCTTTCCAGCTGCAGGTCAGCTTTCTCCTGGCTCAGCTGCTGCTGCAGCCTGTGGTTGAGGTCGAGCAGGCTCTCGTTTTTGCTGTCATCCTGCAGGGACTGAAGGACAGACAACCCTAAGCACCCTCCACCCCCGAGCAGAGACTCCGGGGAGCCAGGCCCTGAGGAATGCAGGCTCACCTTCACGTTGGAGTACATCTGCTTCTCCAGCTGCCGGATCTGGGCGACGTGCTGCCTCACTGCCTCTTGCAGGTGTAGGATACTGCTGCGCTGCTCCTCGGGGTTGCTGGAGATTTCCAGCTGGAAGCGCACCCGTTGTTTCTTCTCGCTGTGCTCCTGGACGCAGGGAAAGGGGACGGTTAGGATTGCCCTGGGTGCAGGGCAGGGAGTGACACGGTGACCTGAGGCCTCGTGGGTACCTTGCGTTTGGGCTCCACATGCAGCAGCAGGTTGTTGACTATGTCGAGGATCATGGCATACTGCGCGGGGTTGGTGGAGATCTCCAGGTCGTGGTGGATCAGCGTGAATGTGTCCACAGCTCCTGCAGGGACACACAAAGGACGTGTGAGGCCTCAGTATCCCACAAACGGGATGCATGTGGGGGCCCAGCCAGAGATGGAGAGAGATGGGGAGTGAGCCAAGGTGGCTCGAGCAGGTACAGCGTGTCCAGCATCACCGGGTGCATGCCACGGGGCTGGGGATCCCTCCTGCATGCACCCCTCTGATCTCAGCAGGGCCAAGACAGACCATCCTTGGTCTGGTGGCACCCATGGGTCAGTCCAGAGCTCTGTCCCCTGAGACGCAGTGCCTGGAGGTACTCACCCTCCTGCTTCTTCAGGAGATCCTCCTTCTCCAGGTTGGCGGGAGTCTCGGGGGGCTTTATCTGCGTGGCCAGCTCGGGGTCGATGTCATGGCTGTAGCTGATGTAGTACATGCGGCAGCTGCAGCGAGAGATGATCCTCTGCACTTGCTGGGTCTGCTGGGCTTCTGAGGGCTGGTTCCAGTCTGGGGACAGGCAGGGGACCGTGGTCAGAGCACCACATCCCAGCACATTGGGGACCCCGCGACGCAGGGCTCAGAGCATCAGCCAGCTCCTGGGCCCATCCAAAGACAGGCCAGGTGCTCTCAGCTTTACCAGCCTCAAGGACACACGTGAGTAGTTTTGGAGCAGGCACAGTGGCCAGTACCTGTGGTGGTGCTGACCATGCCCCCCACTGCCTGCCCGCTCTCCATCAGCTCCTGCACCGAGTCCAGACTCCGCTGCCGATGCTCCTCGATATTTTTCACCTGGGGACACAAGGAGGCACCACTGGCTGTCCCTGCTCTCCCTTCCCTGGGTACCAGCAGTGCTGCCTACCCCCCACGCAGCCACCCGAGCTGCTCACCTCCAGCCAGAGCTGCCCAAGCTCCCTCTCAGTGGGGCCGCTCTCCGTCGTGGCGAAGTACTGCATGCCATCCAGCAAACAGGTCCAGGACGTCTTCTGCTTCAGCGTGTCCCCATACCAGGCGGGATGGTGTTGGCACTGCAGCAGCTGGGCCTTCGCAGCGGACACAATCACGCAGCCCTCCGTCTCCGCGCCGCGCAGCACCATCTGCAGAGGGAGAGACCCTGGCTGTCAGATGAGCCCTTTTGGGGCAGGCACAGCCCCTCTGTAGACAGCGTGCGGCCAGGCAGGGTGGCTGAGGCCAGGTACCTGGCAGTTGACCAGCTCGATGAGGCAGTTGCGGTTGTAGATGTCATCGGTTTGGCAGGCGGCGATGCCGCACAGCTGCTCGCTGGCCCCCGACTCCTCCTCTGTGAAGACCACAAACTTGTCCGTCTCCTCAATGAGCTTCTGCAGCATGTAGGCCCCTGAGGAAGGAGAAAGGGTCAATGCAAGGCTGTGGGGGCTGGCTGGGGGCAGTGGGGTGAGGGCAGGCACAGTTTTGGATTCCCCCTTCTCTGCTCACCCCCCGAGGAGGCTCTCTCGGGACGGCCGCTGGTGATGGGAGCGGTCACTCTGGCAGGGGCGGAGTGAGCGGAGAGCGGACCCCGCTTCAGCTTCTTGGCTTGCAGCTGCGTGTCGATCTTCAGTCCCTTCAGCGCCTCGGTGGACAGGTTGCGCTTGAGCACAGCCGCTTTCTTGTAGCCGTCGTAGAGGCCAAAGGCGATGTCCCGGTTGGTGGTGGTCCAGGACGCCCGCAGGTCCACTAAGTGCAGTTGGTGTGTGTGGAAACCATCGTCCCCGTCCCGCAGGGGCAGCTCCTGGGCACAGAGTCAGAGCCTCAGCACAGCAAAGCCACCCACAGCCCCTGCCCATGGGCTCTGCACATGGGGACTGGGAGCCCTGGCAGACCCTGCAGGCAGAGTGTGGGGATCAGAGCCTGGGAAACCGCCCCAGAGACCTCTGCAGAGACCCGCACCAGGGATGCTGGGGTTGGAACCGGGCAGCCCCTTGGCCAGGCACTTGGGAGATTACAGGCCCTGCAGATCTGTCTCCTCTCCAGCCAAATCCCTTCCCCGTTGCACCCAAAGACCAAGGTCCCCTTTTCCCAGGGGGATCTCATCAGGCCAGCGCTGCTGTGCCCCATGAGTGATACCTCCTCAGCCGTGCGGTTGCTGTGCCGTTGGTAGGTGAGGGATGACAGGCTCAGCAGGTGGGTTTTCTTCACCAGGGTATCAAGCCTGTGGTCGGCGTTCTCGTCACAAGTGGAGGCCATGAGGTGCACAGTGACCTGGCTCAGGTCGCTCACCATCTGTGTGATGCTCCACTCCGAAATCAGGCGTCGCATCACGGTGCCGGCTGGGGGACAGGGCGAGGGGTCAGTTGTGGCCCTGCCCTGGGTGGAAATGCTGCTGGCAGAGCCCTCACTCACCTTGTGGGATGAGCCGCTGGGTACCACGAGTGAAGATGTGCCCCTGGCAGCACTCCACCTGGATGCCCCGCTGCTGGGCAAAGGAGGCCCAGTAATGCACCTGTGAGAGAGCAAACAGCAGGGGCTGAGAGCCCAGCACAGGCAGAACAGCGAGACAACACCAGATTCCCACCGCCAGGACTTGCCTGCAGCTGGGGGAAGAGCGCGGTGTAAGACAGCTGCTTGTAATGCTGCCCCAGCTTCTTCTTGCTGGGTTTCATGTTGTTGAAGAGCTTCCCACGGCAGATGGGGCGTGTTACGCTGGTCCACGTGGCCCAGAAGTTCTGCATCCAGCGGAGGGTGCTGCTGTAGAGCAGGATCCGGGGCTGGGAGTGCTCTGAGAATACACCTGCCATCAGCCAGCACCGTGGGGCAGGGACACAGCAGCACCCAACCCAAGACCGATAAGGATCTCTCAAACCAGCACACCCTCAGCCCCGAGGGATCCCGAGGGCGCTGTGGACCCACCTTCACTGGGCCGCGTCAGGTCCATCCGGATGGAGAGGTTGAGGTTTTCGGAGCGGAAGGCACGGTAGGAATCGTACTGCTGCCCCACCGGCACCTCGGGCAGGAACTCGGGGGAGCGCAGCACCACGCCGTGGTGGTCGTGGGGGTTCCCGTGGCACAGCCACTGCAGGTCCAGCGTCATGCACAGGTCGGGCAGGTGCAGGAAGCAGCAGTCGTCGTACCTGAATGGAGAAAGAGACCCCAGTCACCCCCTGGCACCAGTGGCAGCCCGTGTGCTCCCAGACCCTCACTCACTTGGATGCTGTCCGGACGTTGATGTCCAGGTTGCCCTTGAAGACGAACTGCCCAGGCTTCCAGTGGAAGGAGAGGTGGCTCCACTCCCAGTGCATGTTCTCTGTGGTGTTGTAAGGGTCCTGCAAGGACAAGCACAGAGAGCAGCAGGGGTCAGCCAGCCCCACACCACACTCTGCTCCCTACCCCAGTGGCACCCACCTCAGTGGCCAGCTGGTGCAGGTTGGCCTGTTCAATGTCCATGTGCCAGTCCCCGTGGAAGAGGAGGCGGCTCTTGTCCCACCAGGGCAACGGGGCACTGGGGTCCTCCGAGGGCTTGGTGAGGAGGTCCACGCACTGACCGATCAGGGTCCAAGCAGGGTCCCAGCAGGGCCCCCACACGATGGTGTACTGGGAGATCTCAGCTGGGGACACAGAGGTTGGCTCAGCACTTCGCACATCCCACAAAGCCCCATCCCGGCACAGAGCCTCCCTGTCCCTCCAGCTCTTACAGTGGAAGTCGTGGTAGAACTTCAAGGGTGGCATGTTCCTCTCCACTGTCGTGTCCCCCCAGGGCGCCCCCAGCTTCAGGACCTGGCGGCGCCGGGAGCAGGCCTGGCCGCTCTGCTCGGCTCCGATCAGCCGGCCCGAGAGCTGCCAGTTGCGGATCTCAAAGAGGTAGCGAGGGTAATCACGGATCCGCACTGCAGGGCAGAGGAAGGGCTGAGAGAGGGGGCAGCAGAGGGACACTGCCCTGTCTCCCCACTCTGGACCACGGCTGTTCTGTCACATCTCTGCTCCCTGCCCTTGAACCTCCAAAAACCATTTCCCCTGCTTGGTTACACATCACGTGGTGGCAGCAGGTGCCTGTCCCGGGAGCCCAGGCCATGCAGTCACCATGCTGGCCTCTAAGGGCACCCCTCATGGGAAGCAACTCACCAAAGAAGCTGCCAACTCTGCCCTTCATCATGCGGCACCACTGGGTGACCATCTCCAGACCCTCGGGAGGGAACGGGCTGACACCATCCAGGTCCCTCATCTGCTCCAACACACGCTCTGTGCCGTGGAAGGACTCATCAGCCATGGCCACCAGCTCCAGGTGGGCCAGGGTCCAGGTGAGGAGGGCCCTCCGCATAGGTGTGTTGGCGTAGAGGCGCCGCGAGCGCTGGATGTAGATCTCGATGTTCTTCTTCTCCAGCGAGGCGTACAGCTCCTCGATCTTGCGTGCAGGCAGCAGCTCACCGTGCTGCTTGCGCAGCGCAGCCACCTTGGCATCCAGCAGCTGCAGCCTCTTGGCGCTCTCCTTGCTCTCGTCCTTCATCAGCTCGTAGTTGTCTCGTAGCTTGACCTCGAAGACGTCGTCCAGGAAGACCCAGGAGAAATGAGTCACTTTGAGCAGGAGGTCAGGAGGCAGCGCCGTGCTGGCAGGGCGCCCGCGCCGGTGCAGCCCTTTCAGCCACTTCTGCACTCCCACGGCAGCATCCAGCGTGCGGGAGAAATCGTACTGGTAGGGGAACTCGATGGTGACGCTGGCGAAGGAGAAGGCCCAGCCGCGGTTGCGGAGGGTGTGCAGGGTGGGGAAGGCGCAGCGGTGCAGGATGACCTCCTCCAGCTCCGGCAGCAGCTTCACCTCCACCTCCTTGAAGCTGAAGATGCTGTGTCCGTCAAAGCCGGCAGCCAAAAAAAAAATAGCCCCCCGCCGTGCCAGCTCACGGAGGTCCTTTCGGCAGCCAGGCTGATGTAGTTGGCCTCAGAGACAAAGGCTGTGACCTTGGCAGAGCTCAGCTCCAGTGACAGGGACAGGAGTCTTTTGGGGGGGATCCCATCTGGCTGGAGGGGCCCTGGTGTCTCAGTAGGGGTGGCTGGGTGGGACGCTGGGCTCTCCAGGGGCAGGGATGGAGGTGTCCCGTGGCCGAGGGCGCTGCGCAAGGCTTCGTGGCACTGCAGGGTGGCCAGGGTGTGGTGGTACAAGTGCATGTGGTCGGGCGGGCTCCACAGCACGGCCAGCCCCTCACCGCACTGCACCTACAGTGAGAGAGCGTGAGCAGGCAGAGAGTCACTGCCAGGTGCAGCGCAGCACAGCCCCGTTCTCTCCATCACCTTTCAGTGCCAGCCAGTCCTCCCCCTGCCCCATCCGCCCCAGTCCCACCAGTACAGGGTAAAGCCAAGACCCGAGGCTCACACAGACCTCCAGGGAACGGATGCTGCTGTGGTAGGTGACAGAGAGCATGGAGAGGTTGGCCAGCGGGTTGGGGATGGCAGGAGCTTTGCAGCACGGCTGCATCTTCTCCGTAATGCTCTTTACCAAGGCCAGCACCATGCCCTGGACGCTGACTGTGCAGCTCTCAGCACTTCCCAGGACGGTCAGCGTGTCCAGCCGCAGCTCCAGAGCACCTAGAGAGATGGCACATCAGAGCTGGAGGCATGGAGGAGGCACACCACGACATGCCAGGTCCCTGACTGCAGGCTTGTTCAGGACAGCCACCTGGGATCACGCTGGATGTTACTTACCCACCAGGGCCGAGAGTGTGAAAAGGTTCACGTCCTCCACCTTCAGATCCACCTTCCAGAGCAGCCCCCAGGGCTCACTTGAGGCAGAGAGCAGCTGCTTGGCAGGCTCAGCTTTGCTGGG
>NW_010205768.1:9203-13458 GCF_000695765.1 Mesitornis unicolor
GGCTGGTTGTAGCTGCCCTGCAGGACAACCAGGATGGTCACTCTCAGGCTGCAGGATGTCCCCATGCCACCACGAGTCCCCGTGATGCCTACATGGAGTTGCAGAGAGGCAGCCCACCCCCCTGAGAGCTGCCCCTCACCTGCAGGTTGAAGGAGTCAAGGATGAGGGCTTCTCCCCACACGTGCATGTTGGGGGGATGAGGGGCACGCTGGATGTGTGAGTCGTTGCCCACACGCCAGCAGAGGTGGTCCACAGCCAGCACCGCTCGCTGGTGCACGCTCTGCGGCCGCAAGTGCTGGTAGTCTGCAGGCAGGGAGAAGGGGGTGAGTGTGGGCAGGGCTCGCTGCTGCCTGCTCAGCTGCCCCCAAACAGAGACAACCCAGACACCACCAGACAGGGGTCCACAGCCCCTGGCCAGACACAGACATGAGCAAGCATAGAAGGGACACAGCTGTCCCCATCCCTGTCCTGGTGCCTCTCTGGCAGAGCCACCGACCCCCAAGAAGAGCCATGGAGCCACTCCAGGGCCAGTCGTACCTGCCGCGATGGAGTTGAAGCCCAAGGCAAAGGGCGGCGTGTCCCCGAGCTGCACCGACACATTGACGTTGGACAGCGAGGCACTCAGGATGATGGGCGCTATGATTTGGGGATAGCTCCTGCGTGGGACAAGCAGGGACAGGCTGTTACTGAGGCACTGCACAGGGCAACCCCAACCATCTGCCACCCTCCCCGTCCCAGGGCAGAGAAGGTGCTGGGTGCCTGGGGCACCCTGTCAGAGCGTGGGAGGCAGCAGGAAACAAATTGCGATAGCAGCAGCTGTGCTGAGGCCGAGTTTACCTTCCCTTGTGCCCTTGGCTGGCGACAGGCACCACCCGACACCTGTATTCCTGTGCCAAAAGGCCCAGCCAGTGTGAAAACTCTTGGTGGCGGGAGGGGATGGAAACCTCTTGGTGGCGGTAGTGGATGATGCAGGTGTTGAGCAGCACAGCTGCCGAGAGGTCAATAGCTGTGACCTAGAGCAGGGAGAGGGCCAGGAGGCAATAAACTCGTGCCAGGAGCCAAACCAGGTCTCCCCGGGCTACAGGAGCATGTCCAGCGCTCGCTCACCTGCACGCTGGTTTTCAGGGAGTTGAGGCACACGATGCGCTGGCGGCTCTGGGACAGGAGAAGGCCATCTGGGGAGAGAGGGGAGCAGAAGTGAGCAATGGCAGAAGGCAGCGACGGCAGCACCTTCTTCCCTTGGGTGCTCTCCTGGCTACTTGCCCTCCAGCTGGAGGTCTACACTCATTTGGTCCAGGTCTGAGGTGGGCGTGAAGTTGCGCAGTGGGATCTGTTCCTCTTCACGCTTGTATAGAAACTGCAGCAGCTTCAGGCTCCAGGTGAGGTGCCTGTAAGAAGCAGAAAGTCACTGTCAGCAGGGAGTTGCACTGTCATGTCCTCCATCTCCCCGGCACATTGGCACAGACAAAGACGCCAGCCAGTGCCCAGCTGCAGCCCAGCTCAGCGCTCTCATCCCATCAGCAGAGGATCCCATCACGCTGTCTTACTGGAGAACCAGCTCACGTGCCTCCCTCCTTCCCCAGAAGCCCGGCCCCAGGCCAAGCTCAGTCCTTCCCACTCTAGGACACACTCTCTGCAGTTGGGCAGAGCAGGATGCAGTAGAGCTGTCCCCAAGTCCCTGTGTCCAGTGCTGACTTGAGCTAGGACAGCCTCCCCTTCCACTTTACCTCTTCTGGCTGTTCATAGACAGCACCACACTGGTGCTCTCCAGCTTCACCTCCACCCTTCTGGGGATGAGCTGCAGCATGTCCCTGCTCAGCAGAGACACGGACTTCAGCGGCTCTTCCGGGCCTGCAGTGGGACACACAGTCACAGGGATGCTCTTGCCCAGACCCCCACATTTGGCACAGCCAAATCCCTCTGGCTGCAGTGCAAGCGTGGGGACTGCCAGCCCCTGCCAGGCTTGTCCCTGTCCCTGTTCCTAACCTGGGCTGGGCTGTTCGCCTGGGCCGCTGCGCTGGGTCCCGGCAGTGACGCGGTGCAGCAGCGGGCTGCAGAACAGCCCTTCGTGCAGCTGTGCCTGCAGGGTCCGGACGCGCAGCCTAACCCCCACCAGCCGCCGCTTGCTGCTGATCTCCAGTGAGAGGGACAGCGCCAGGGCCAGCTCTGCCAGGCAGGTGTCATCCTGTACGGGGACACAGGCAGGGAGTGCACAGGGAGTCACCCACCTCCCTGCTTGTGGACACTGCAGGTGAAGCGCTGGGCACAGCACAGAGCCTTGCAGCATCGCTCAGCCTCGGGTATGAGCTGGAGCAGGTCCTTGGGGTGTCCCACAGAGCCAAGGCCCAGGCCCAAAGCGTTGGACTTCTCCATTCCCCAGCACTCACCAGCTGGCTGCTCCGGAGCACTTTGCTGTTCACCTTCGTCAGGCTCACTTCGCAGGTCAGGCTGGGGAGAGCACAGAACAGATGGAGGTTGCAGGTCCTGTTGTCCCCAGATCAAGCCCCAGCCCTCCCTTTTCTGTGGGACATGGGGACCCCAAGTCCCTGCTTCAAGTCCTCCCAAAAGCAGAGCACACCCTAAAAGCAACTCATAATTTGGAGAACACACAACTCGAGTTTTCTATGAAGGGAAAAGGCACCAGGCCAGCCTCAGAGGAGGTTAATGTGTCACATCACAGGTGACATGGGATGCTGCCGAGTGGGATGGAGTGAGGTGAGACACCAGGGAGCCTGGTTGGGGTCAGAGGAGCCTCCCTGACCCCCAGGACTGGGCTGGGGGAGCAGAACGGGATGCGAGTACAGCATTACCTCTTCCCATTGCCATTCAGGAGGAGACGGGTCTTGCTGGCCTGGATGTGCCAGAGAGACTCTGAGGTGGCCACGTGCAGAACCATGATGTTGATGGAGTCCATGTGGATGGAAAAGAGCTGGGGGGAAGGTGCTACTGTGAGGGATGTCTGACAGCAAGGTAGCCTGCAACAGTCTCTCACCGAGCCGGCGCCTCACCTGACTAAGGAGCCTCAGCAGGGAGGGTTTCAGAGTCACGTCTGCTTTGCTGTCATCTCCATCAGCTTCTCTGGGAGTCTCCGGGATGGATGGCTGAAGCCCAGGGCCCTTCTGGAGATCTGTGCGGATTCGCACCTCGCCAAAACACAGCTCAAAGTAGCGTCTGTGGAAGACCAGCACAAGAGCTCACACATGGCACATCCAGCCCCATTGCCAGGGATGCCCCCTGCCCTTGAGACACATAGGATGGGCACAGGAGCATCCACAAAACGCTGCCACCCCGAAAAAGGGTGCTTCACTCCCACACAGAGCAGAGCACGGGGAAATGGGCACTGCAGAACGGTGTAAAGGCAGCAGAATCACAGTCAGCAGGGCCAGGGATGAGCCAGACCCCCCAGGAGCACAGGGAGGGAGCTGGGGCAGGGTACGTACGGCAGCTCCCGGCTCAGTTTGCTGGAGATCCAAACGTTGTCAATCTCCTGCAAGAATAGACAGGAAGGTCAGAGAAGAAACAACCTCTTCCTGCCTTGTGGTGCTCATCCCAATGTTCCCATTCCGCTCCCAATGCCTGGCATCATATGGGGAGCAGCCAAAAACCCCAAGTTTGGCCATGGGAGGAAGGGCCTGGCATCAGCTATGGGGCTGTGCCACAGGAGCTTGGCTGCAGGGACTTGCTGCCAGCCTAGGAGTGACAGCAGTGTCACCTCTCATTATCGCCCTGTCCCCACCCCTCGCCCAGGTACCCACCACCGTCTGCTGCTCCCGCTGGAATTTGAGGCTGATGTTTTGTGCCCAGAAGAAGCCGAAGGAGCCAATCTTCAGCTCCGCGTGAAGCTTCTGCCGGCACCAGGTGACAGCCAGGCGACAAGCCAGCCACCTGCGGGGACAGCCAGGAACAGAGCTGGGGTCAGCCTTCCAGCTGGGGCTGGGGGATGGAGACCCTACCACCCAGCCCCATGGTCCTTCCCAAACCCCCACAGCCCTCCTCCTATGCCCTGCACACCACCCCTCCAGCCCTAGGACCCCCCCAAGCTCCTGCAGGCTGCCCCTCAGCCCTACGAGCCACCCCAAACTCCTGACACATCCCAAGTCCTCTTTGTCCTCCCTAACTCCTGCTGTCCTCCCCAGACCCCTGACACCTCCCCCCCAGTCCCGTGAGTCCTCCCACTCCCCATGCGAGCCCCGTGGGTCCCCAAAACCCCCTGACACCCCAGAGCCAGCCCCATGAGTCCCCAAAACCCGACACC
>NW_010205769.1:0-6635 GCF_000695765.1 Mesitornis unicolor
TTGGGCCCCTTTACCTTCAAGCAGCTTCAAGGCCTCTTTATCCTTCAGCATAATGGAGTGGAGCATTTCAAACTGCTGGTACCAAAGTACTTCCTTGCTTATCAACTCTGCCATCATCACTCACATCTGCGCTAGTATTTGTATTTTGTGCAACTGTAACAATCTTTAGAGGTTTAATCAACCAGTCATTTCTGACATCTGGAATTACCAATATTTAATTACACTGCAGTCTTACTGGCAGTCTTATTTTTTTACCTGAAAATGTATTATTTTTCAAGTACTTGTTTCAGAGGCTTCATATACTGCCTAATGGTATACACATAATTTCTACATCCAGAATGTCTTAAGATTTGTAAAAAGGCTGAAGGATAATGAAAAAAATACAATGTTTAACACTTTCATATAAATTATGTCAGAAGCCGGACAAATGAAATACAAGCTTGCCAATGCTCAACCTAGCATTGTCATCTATCTTCATCCTGTTCCTTCTTTGCCTCTGTCTTTAATAGCAGGACTAGTTGTTTGCTGGGTACTCAGCTCTGTGAGCTGGAAGAGAGGGATGGGGAATAGAATGAGACCACCATAATCCAAGAGGAAAGGGTTAGTGACCTGCGGCACCACCTAAACATCCACCAGTCCATGGGGCCAGATGGCTTACACTAGAGACTGCTGAAGGAGCTGGCAGATGTGCTCACCAAGTCACCCTTCATAATTTATCAGCAGTCCTGGCCAATGGGGGATGTGCCAATGGATGATGGAGGGAGTAGAGCATGTCCCTTATGAGGAGCGGCTGAGGGAGCTGGGGCTCTTGAGCTTGGAGCAGAGGAGACTGAGGGCTGACCTCGTTCATGGTTATCAATTTGTAAAGGGCGAGTGTCAGGAGGAAGGAGCCAGGCTCTGCTCTGGGATGTTCAATGACAGGACAAGGGGCAATGGGTGCAAGCTGGAGCATAGGAGGTTCAACCTGAACATGAGGACAAACTTTGTCAGTGTGAGGGTGCCAGAGCATGGCCCAGGCTGCCCAGAGAGGTTGTGGAGTCTCCTTCTCTGCAGACATTCAAAACCTGCCTGGATGTGTTCCTGTGTGACTGCTCTGGTGATCCTGCTCTGGCAGGGGTTGGACTGGGGGAGCTTTTCAGGTCCCTTCCAACTCCTAATACTCTGTGATTCTGTGAAATGTGATGGCCACCTACAGGAAGAGCCAGAAGGAGAGAGCTCAGGGTCATGGTTTAGAAGTAGGCATGGCAGTTAGATGATGGTTGGAACTGATGATCTTAAAGGTCTTTTCCAACCGTAATGATTCTGTGAGTCCATGACCTACTTAATCTGTTTTACATGGCCCTGAATTCAAAGGCACCCTTGCCTTGTATGTTCATCCAGAAGATTCAACATAGAATTTACTTCAAAGTTTCATTTTTGCCACTTAAATTACTTTCTTTGTAACACACAAAGTCAGTCTGAGTTCTACTGAAAATCCTTGTGTGGTTAATTAAAGATACAAGGAGGAAAACCAGCACATACAAATCAAGTGGAACAGAGGAAATAAGGTGATAGGAAAACAGCCCAGATAAGAGACTAAACAAGAACGAAAGGAAGGAAAACTCTTTTGTCTTCAATTAAGTGTTTGGAAAGTAGGGGGAAACATTAATTCTGCAGGAAAATAAATTTTCCTAACTGTTCTGCTCCGCTTAGCAGTGTGATTCATGCTGCCAGTCCTTGAAATATGCAAAAATTAAAAGTGCTGGTTAAACCTTAGGTTCTTGTTTTGCTGCTTGGGTCCCTAATGTAGTTTTGTGTCTTAGGTTCTTCAGAGAAAACTGCCCATCGGTGAGATGGAGGTGTATGTCTCAGATACTAATGACTGAATATGGCAGTGCTGAATAACCACACTGCTGGCAGAATGGAGAAGGAAATTAGAGTTGGAGTTTGGAGGAATGAAAAGAGCTTAAGGCAGAAACATAGGAATATATTATTAATAAAGTGAGAGAGAAGAGAAACATAACCAAAATCTCCTCTGACCCTGAAGAAGGCTACTGTGTTTTGAAGGTTTTATAGACATCTACCATCTTACTAGCAGACAATAAGAAATAGAGTACTGAAAGTCTTCTAGCTACCACAGGTAATTTTTAAATGTAACTTTATGATTACTGTTTTTCCAGCTAATCCTTGTTGATGAAATAACTTTTAGGTGTAGTGATCCAGCTACAGGCCTGGCTTTTGTCACGTTATTCCCATATATTAATATTTTTAAAAATAAAAAAGAATGTCAACCACTGCCATTCCTTATTATTAAGCTTAAAACGTTTGGGGATGTTTTTCCCAACTGTAGTTTAATGCCTAAGTGAAAATAAGGTCTATTTCCAGATATGCTGCGAAATCGGTAATACAGGGAGGGTCATCCGCTGACACAGTATTATCCTGCCAAGCAGAAAAAAGGATGATGAGACTACTATTGCACAATATTTTTGAAAATAAATGTTGAAACTACTTTTGTGTCTATTCATAGTGGTAAATCTTGTCTTGCTGCCCACCTTCTTCAAAGAAAGAGCTATTTTTAAAAAGGTGATTTATACAGTTCACAAATATTTTTCTAGCTACTCTTCAATTTTCTATTAATAATTTAAATAGAATTAAGTGACTTGTACCAGAAGAGAAATAACTGAACATGTCGTTACTTGACAAAAAGCCTAGTCAATATTTGTGTCCTAAACACAAGCATTTGATGGGATAACAGCTGTCATTAAAGTAACGCTCCAGCACCACACTGGACAACAGAAGTAGAATGCTTTTGTCCAGGTTGGAAGAGACAAATATGCATTAAACCCCTGTTCAACCGGAACCAGATAAATAGTGCAAGTGTCATCATGACAAAAAGCACAAAAACGTTCTGATAAGCTCAACTCTGATCTCCAGAGGAAAGGATTACACCTTATTTTAGAAACATAAACTTTTTCAAAGAGGTGAGCTAATACATTCTATCACATCCTTCAGGACTCACCGCTTTTAAAACTACATAAAAAATGAGAATAAATGAGAGTTTATTTAAACCAAGTTGTTTATATTTCCAGGTCCTCATTTTCTACACAACAACCATAGCAAACAGAATCTTTTCCAGTAAATCCAAACAGAAATTCATTACTAACAAATCTCGGCTTTAAGAACAATATGACAGTCCACCACCTCCATGGGAAAGGAACTATGTGCTATTCTGTGAAGTGACATACACTATGAAAACGCAAACATTTTTTAACTTGTTTCCTTAAGAGATACCAAAAAAAAGAAAGTAAGGGGAAAAAAAGCAGCAGTGATCAGAAACAGGAGATAAGAGAAGTCCCTTTTGCAAATGGTTCAAATAGCTGCTAAAAAAAAAGAAGATATTACAAAAATATCTATCTGCCAACTCACTTACCTATTCCTTGACTAATTTCAGGCCTATTCCCAAGCAATTACTACCATCCTCATATCACACCAAAGATTAGGAGAGAGGGGATAAAGACTTACACAAGACCATTATACAAGCTCCTCCTAATGGTTTTGATAGTCTTGTAAAGAGAAAACGATGCTGCAATAGAAAAGAAGAGGTACTGAAATAATTCTTATTTTTCTATGAACTTGTATAATCTCTTCAGAGAATCAGAATGTAAGCCTATAGCTTTGTCAAGTTTTATGCTCACATACTTTCTTCTGTCTCTCTCTTCTTCAGGCCAGCTGAAGTGTCACTGATCAGAACTGTGAGTAATGAGCAAGTTCTCCTTCAATAACTCCCTTTCTCCCCCCTTTCTTCTGCTGATTTTCATATCCTTCTGTGCACCATAACTGAAAAGGGCACCTGGTAAGCATGGGCTTACCGTTGTACTTCTTACAAGCCACCAAAAAGCAAGACTGGACCTCCACATTTACTGGAACTCAGGGGAAGAAAAGAAGGCAGAGGAGCAGCAAAAATACAGAAAACAGACTGTTCGCAGCAAGAAGGCTAATGGAGAATGGGAAGAGAAATAAGAGATGCTAGACATCAGGGGTATATAGAAAATCAGGAGTATAGATATGGGAAAGTGTATATGAGCTAAGAAAGAATGACACAATTTCAAAGTACAAAGGTAAAGAATCATTGATTGCTAGCACCACAACAACCTAGGAGTCCTGGTTAAACTCCATACTCTTCAGTACTCTGCTATACTACATTTAGGAGGTTAAATGACATCCATCTGTATATTTTTACTCATTAATAAAATGCAGTTGTTAATATTAACTGGAATCCTATGTGAAAGCAATTTTAAATTCTCATACAGAAGTGTTACAGTTTAGTTTTATACAGGAGTGAAACTAAAAAAAAAATCTCACTCTGCACACTTGCTCTAAGAATTCAAGAGAAAAAGATGGTTCTCCCAGTTTCCTCCTCCATATTTAGATGCCACTCTGTCTTCACACAGCTGTCCGCTACAAATCTGAGGTATACAATGACTTTCCAGATTCTTCAACTTCAGTCTTCTCCTCAGACTGATCCTGTGACAAAACACTACAACCCCAATTTGTGATACAAAAGCCAAGTGTCACAAGACATGGTAGTTAACCTATCCAAGCACTAGCAGAAAGCCTTGCTTTCTTTGACATTTTCAGAACTGTGAATCGATAGTAACCTTCACTATAATTGCCCAAAATAAACTGCCTCAACTTAGGTATCACATACTGTACTTACAGAACAAACCTATCATACCACAGGGTCTACCATACTGTACTTATGGTACTTCACAACATATCTTATATCTTCAGAAAAGGGGAAGAGTTGCTGGGTCTAACCATCTTTAAACCATTAACCTCAGTCCGCTCAGAGTAACAAATCTTGACATAACAAGCCAAGTAAAACCTCACGCACTGTGGTGAGTGTAAGTAGCATCCATACAATGTTAGCTGCATTTTTTAAATTAAACCACTCTCAAAAAAAGAATAAAATTCCTTTTGGAATAATATTCTTTTGGGAAAGATGGAATTAAATCTTATCAGTAGTAGTAGATGGCATTGTACTCATCAAATCTGATACTGCTTCCTGTGACACAAGCTCTTATTCCTCTTCACTATTCTTTTTCCAGTTTGCATACATTCTCATTATTCCTTTAAGAGACAAATGGATGACAATATATATTCTGAGGCCATGTGATCACTTAAGCCTAGCCATGAAGTTCACAGGTTCAGAGGAGATTATTAATTGTGCCCTTATCCATGGCTGCCACAAGTTTGTGCTTCACAGTCCCTTCACAAATCAAGGGAAAGATGACTAACAGAGTGTTAAATTTAATGAGACATGAGATTACCATTGAGGTACCCAGGTAACAGTGACACAACATTGTTATTTTATCAAATAAGTAAGCATTTAGTGAGAATTGTGTTAGATCATCTTCTTGAAAGATAGGGAATAATAGATAAAACCAGAATAATATGAATTCCACGTAGTTACTAATATCAGTACAGGGCATCTTTTCTACAAACCTTTTCAGTCAGACTGGTTTACTTATTAACCTCCTTGGTTTTGTTTGGAGTTTGTAGAGTATCCAAAGGGTGGGCAACCTTTTTACATGAAAACTGTTGTAATTAAACAGAGGCCAGGCTCACTTCTGCTCACAGTACACTTACAGACACTATATAATACTGGAGATATCTTACCACAGGCAGGATGTACAAGTTTGTAAGAATGTCTGATTAGGGGATAAAAGCACTATTAGTCATTCTTTCATTCACAAGAAATTAATATTTACTGTGCAGCTTTCTTGGCATATGATTTAAGCTGAATGAGAACAGAAAATACCTCATTCTATAATTTAAGAAAATAATTTTTTTTCAAGGCAGGCTTAGACATACCCAGTTGCTGAAAGAGAAGTGCCACACTGGTGCCTGTAACAGGAAGGCTGTCATGTAGAGGAGTCTGTATCAGTTGTCGGTCTCCAGCTCCCAAAGAAAATAATTTCTGTAGAAAGAACACTTTTTTAATTGAGTACAAATGTAATGTATATGGAATAAACATGCTGTTGTCACACAGATAAGTGATTTATCCTGCAAAAATTATTTATTTTGTATACAGAATTTTAAAACCAGTAAGAATATATGGATCATTAGAGATCTGAAATACAATTTGAGGACAATTATATGTCTCCTTGAATGTACAGCATGATAGGGTATTCCTTGCATTTCCATTGAATTAGTTAAACAGTTATGGCTTTGAAGCCATTCAATATTACATTTCTAATAATACATTCAAAAACCTTCCAGGAAAAAACCCCAACAGTTTAACACCCACTCAAATCAGAAAAATATATCTTGTTTTCTAGCTGAAGTTCTTCGGTATCTACTGTCTGCATGCATGTGTTAAGTATGAACATACTTGTGACATATGGGTATTGAAGAGGACACTTCTGCTACTCCTCTGTTCCTGCTCTGCATATTAAAGTAGAATTAAAACTTCAGTTACCTTATCAGCACAAGAACATAGCTCCCTTGAGGGAGGCAGGAAATAGGAGTGAAAGGAATGCACATGTGTATCACTTGCTAAAAAGCATTGTATCTGCAAAACGATCTTGCTTTCCTCTGAGTAAACCCACATGACGTTCAAGCAGAGTCTAGTTGGAGGCCTGTAACAAGTGGAG
>NW_010205770.1:0-1473 GCF_000695765.1 Mesitornis unicolor
AATCCGTTTTGATATATGAGTTTTGTATTTAAAATTACATCTTGCGAGAAAGCTCTCGCAAAGGGATCCACGGGCCAGGAGAGTGCAGCACAAACTGCCGCGGAAGGAGACCGCGGGTTTAGGAGACCGAGGGCGGGGGAGTAGGTGTCTGGTTTATGCTGCTAAAAAAGCGGAGAGGAAAAAAGAAAGGCCTCTTGCAGCTGATCTTCCTCCTACAACTTTAATTTTTTTCCTAAAATGCCGGCACGCACCATCCTCCCAGGGTGGATTTTGTTGCACTTACTCAAAATCCTCCCTTTCCGCCTTTTATTTTTTAATTATTTCTTTTTTTTTTGTAATCCGGAACGTTTAAAATACCAATAACTGCGATGTGGCACTTTCTGCTGCAGGACATGAGAGGAGGAGGAGTGGGCTGAAGGCAGCGCTCGCCTCGCTAGGCCGGGCTGGGGGAGCGGGGGGCGTCGTCGCGGAGAACCGCGGAATGTGCGGGGGCTCCGCGGAGCCTCTGCGAACGCTGCCTTTGTGTTGCTTCGCATCCCTCTCACCCGCGATTTCCACACACCAGGGGCTTTTAAATTATTATTTACAAAAATATAACCGCAAGTGATAAAATTAGAAACAAACGTCCTGCTTTGATTTAGTAAAAATTAAAATAAAATTAAAAGACCAAGCTCAAATAAAATGCAGAAGAAACTGAATACGGCAAATATTCTTGACTCCCAAAGCCCTTTGAATTGTTTGGAGCAACTCCTTTTGTCTCCTTTCTCAATGCACACGAGGAGATTATTAGGGCATCATTACTGCAGAGCAGGAAAGAGAAAGACGAATGATTTAGGCAAAAAATAACACATTTTCGAATGAAATATCTGGCAACACACATCTCTTGGTTTTATAAAGACATTTATTTACTCTATGAAAATAATGTACAATAAATAATTTGCCATTTACTATTAAAGGATTTGAATAAATAGTCTACATCTAAAACTTAAAAAGAGGAAGGAAAATTCCTCTGTTTTTTTTTTAAATTTTCTTTTATTAAGAAATCTAAAAGTCTCATTCTGATTCCTGAGAAAATCGCTTGAAGGATTTACAAATGTTATTCTCCTGGGGACTGACATCTCTGTTGTGCATGAGAACTATCGGGTGCTTTTTTTCAAATAAATAAGGAAAAAAATAATACTATAATTAAATACCTGCATTTAGAAAAAAAAAAATCGGCCTGTTCTTTCATGTGAGCCTTCTAGAATAAATACCAGGAGGGTGACTCGGGTCCCACAGTGTGAGGAGCTTAAAAAGAAAGTGGCTGGGGGGGGCGGTGATTGAATGAGAGATGGCTTGGGTTTATTTTTGGGTCTGCCCCCCCTCTGGGGAAGGGTGAGGAGCGGGGCTCGCTATTGGAAATGGAAGTGTTGCAGATCTATGGCACAAAGTGCGCTTGTAAAAAAGTCCAGGTCTTCCTCGGAGAAATGGAGG
>NW_010205771.1:0-9316 GCF_000695765.1 Mesitornis unicolor
ATGAACAGATCTTTTCTACAGCAGGGTCATTACTCCTGGCAATGCTAAGGCCCTGGCAGGTAATCATAATCCTCACAGAAAAACACTTTGCCTTCGCTGCTGCCCTCCAAGACAGTAAATCTGAGACAATCTGTCTGCTGCTTAAAATATAATTCCTCTTCACTAGAGCTGATCTAAAACGGCCTGGAGGATGCGTCTTCTCGTTCCTTCATTTCCTCCCCGTATTCGCTGGTGAAGCCTCAACCCTGCTGAGGGTCGTTTTGCAGGAAGGCGAGGTCTTCAAACAGAAAAGCACCATAAACATCGGCCAGGGACCGCAAATCCCCAAAGCCCAGCACGGGCTCTGCCGAAGCGGCAGCCGTGGCCGTGGGAGCCGTCCCCTGTCCTCCCGCAGCCTTCCCCATCTGCTCCACACCGAGAAAATGGGATTAGGAGCCTGCCCCGTCCCAAAGGGCAGGTAAAACCGCGGAGGTGGAAATTGTGCTACGAGCACAACACATTACCACAGCACAGCAAAAACCCCTTTCAGGCCTCTTTTCTATTCAGCCACATTTCAAAATGAGAGCTGCGGACCGGCTTTTCCATTTGCACAGGCTTCTTTCAGCAGGCGGTAGATTAAAGCCGAGAGAATAATCCATAGCAATTAATTTATTCAATGAGTTTAGCCTCATTTTCTGTTCACAAAATGTCTGCAAGCCACTTACCATTTTTTCTCCCTGGTTTACTCATTATTCACAATTATTGCGGTGTAACTCTTGGTCTGTAAATTACTCCTGGACAATTAGCCGAGGGTATTTTAGGAGCTATTTGGGTTGGTTTCGGTTTAACACACACAGTGCTTTGTCTCTTGGTTTTCTACTCACTGTGAAGGATAGGAATGGGTGCAGACGTGGCCAGAGTCTGAACAGCCACATCCAGGGACTGCACCCAAAACCAGCCTGGTCACCTCCTACAGCTGGAATAGAGCAGACGGAGCCTGTTAGATGGGCGTCCCTTGGTGGGTCACACTTCTCCTTTAGAAACACAGAAAAGAAAACACTTTTTTTTTAAGAAGTTAAGCATTTTTCGTGTCTGTGAATATTTTCTTCTATTGGTTGAAGTATACATTTTCACAAGCATTTCCGTCAGCGTAGAGAATTACTGCAACGTTAACAGATTTCCTTCAGTTCTCACCACAAAAAAAGATGGGTCCTTCAAGGAACATCACCAGAGAGAACACTGAGAAGTGGTATTTCAGCAAGAAATGGATGGGTTACGGGTGGGTAAAGGGGATGCTGGCAAAGCCCATGCAAGCTACCACCAGCCTGGCTTCATATGGGTTCAGAGACATTTCAGCATTTCAATCTGCTGTTGGCTTAGCAAATAAATAAATTACAAAGTGCAGAGAGAGCTTCTGGAAAATGCATTAAGGCAATTTGCAAATAATTGCAGTGAGCCGGGCCATTACGACTTTGACTCTTGAAGTATAAAATCTCCCCGAGATAATGACGATAATCGTATTGGAAATAGTTGCCACCCTTTAATCTCGCAAGACACAGCAGGGCTCTTTGGGAACGGGGGGCCCTGTCGCTCTGACGGGGCAGTAACTCGGGGGGAGCACAGGGCCCTGATTGCCCGCGCAGGATCCATCGCCGGGTCCATCTCCTGCGCAGGTTTCTCACTCAAACAGCTCTGATGCCAACACAAAAACCGTCAGGCAATTTCAGAGCACATGTGGATCTTGGTGCCTCATGCTGGGCACGTAAAGATTCACCATTCGTTATAAAGGCACCAAAATTTGGGAACCAAACCTGTTTGCTGATTATTCTGTTAGGACGCAGGATCGCGACCCAGAGTTTCATGTTTCCAAGCATCAGAAATACATCAAAGAGTGGCTGTGCAGAGAAAACAGCACCGTTTCCAGCCGAAATACCTTTCTGCACCCCCCAGTCCCTTTTCTCAAAGCACATCTGCTTTTATTGCCCATTTCTGTTACCCGTTGAGAGAAAAGCTGCGATTTGCTGCTGCGGTGTCCAGGGAGGCTCTGGGAGCAGATTTCATCCAAAAGCCTTGGAATTCAATGGAAAAACCCCACTGGCTCCAAAAAGCCCAGGTTTTCAGAGCTGGGTGGGTTCTGTCCGTGCAACACCAGACAAGAAACCAAAGATTCAGCCAACTCAGCAGCTGCTATCGGATGGGTGGAAAGCAAACACCAGCTGCCATTCACCACAGAGCCCATAGACTTCAATCAGTGGGAAGGATGAAGGCAATTTCACCCAGGATGCCCGTCTTTGGGGAATAATTTGACTTTTTCTGTTGTTGAAGTGCCCGTATCCCATTATGCGCTCTCAACACATAACCGTATTTCAACCTGGCTATTTAGGATATTTCCTCTACTTCTGATACATTCTTTTTAGGGCTTAATTCAGGATGTATTAGAGAAGCTCCTAGAGGCTATAACTATGGTTCTTGTTTAATGTATGAACCTAATTCCCACAGAGCCGCTGCCCAAAGGGGCTGTGCCTGGGGCGAGGAGGGTCTAGGGCTGTTTTGGGACGCCCATCCCAGCCGTGCTCCATCCCCTGACCCTCACAGCCTCCAGAAACATTTTTCAGCCAACTCGCAGACATTCAGGTGATGCTGTTCAAGCCATCGCTCAAGGCTAACAATAAAAAAAAGCCTCCCTGCCTTTTCGGAGCTCTGGGTGAGGCATAAAAACAAATTACCTAGAAAGAGAAGCACTTAGAGAGAGCGAACTCAGGTAATTGAAAAATAAGTTTGGTGCTCAGCCAGTATAACATTTGGATTTTGAAATAAAAATGACTCCTAATACGAGGGCTAAGCTCATATAAAAACCCTATTTTTCTCCTTCGGATCATCTAAGCAGAGGAGTAAAAAATAACAGAAGAAAACCCACACCAACAGCGCGGGAAGGGTGCAATGCAGTAGGGACCGGCATTTCCCAAGCCTTCCCTAGAGCCTTCCAGGCTGCCCTGCTGCTGTATGGCCTGTGGTTAATCACTGGTGTGAATTCCTTTCGTTTCCACCCTGGCTGATCCAGCAAATGGACCCAGCTCACCGAGTCCCAGCCTGGAGCCCTGCCGTGGTCCATGGCCTGGATCTGTTCCTCCATCCTGCGCATCATCCACCCGGCGCCCACAGCTTTCACAGGCATCTCCTGTCATCTCCATGCAGCGATTTTTCCCTTATACCTAAACCTGATTGCATGGCATCACCAGCATTTCAGGATTTATTTTTCCTTAGCATCATCCCATCACTCTTAGCAATTCTGCCTGGGAGGTGCTGCATGGCCCTTCCAGCCCTTGCTGTTTGTAACCTTGAAGCCCTCACAGAGAGTTATACTTTCCCCTTAAGTCATCACTTAGCCAGGCTATACATATTTAATTCTTTAATCTTTCCCCATCAATCCTCTCCTAGCTTTAATCATTTCAGCTGCTCTTTGAGTCATCTCCATCTCCCCAGCACTGCTGTGATAAGCGGAGCCCAGTAGAGGCTGACAAGAGATGCTCGTCGAGAGACAACTGCGATCACTACGCAACTTAACACCCGTAATCCATAATGATGCTGTACTTTAATTCAACCACCAGTCTTAGAACTAGAATTAACCTACCGTTAAAGTCGCTTTTGAAGTGTTTCCCATGCGATGCTCCTCCACATCATGGGTCTGGTTCATCTCCTTGGCACTGCAGGACACAGAGCTGATGGAGAGCTGGGCTGTGGGGATGGATGGCAACGGCTTCCTGCAAGAGGCAGGTCAAGATGATGGATTTTAATTCACTTCGACTAAATACCATTGGGTTATTTTCCCCAAAAGTGGGCTGACAAACTCCATCTGCTTCAGTTCTTTGGCAGTAAAGTCACGGCACCGAATTTGCTGCACCTTTCCTAACCCCTCTCAGTTTTCACTGCAAGGGACCGGCCGAGGCTCACAGAACATTGGCATCAACAGCACTGACAGGGCTTGTGTGTTCTGGGGGAGATAGATGGACAAATACATTCAATTATGCAATGTCACATTTCTGGGGTTCTCATTCTGTCCCCCTCCCTTTTTTGGAATATGTGAAAACTCGAGTTAAATTACAACACGGGACCAAATCCATTCATCTGGGCTATTCGGATGGATGCTTTGTTCTTCAGTAGATGTGGTCCAGCTCTGCAGAGCAGCTCAAGTGAGGCTGTTAAACCCCACACCGACCACCAGAGTGTTGAAAATTACCCAGCACCGAGCCAATAGCTGCACATCAGTACTCAATGTATGTGGCTGATACAGCCGCTCGTTATCTGTGATCACACACGGTGCCCCATACAAGGGCTGTGCGGCATCGTTTAGCTAAGAAAGAGTAAAAGTATTCAGGAGTTCGCTCTTAAGCTCTGTTTTAATGGGGATTTTTTTAATAAGTCAGGTGTTATTGCTGGAAAAGTCATCGAGCTTTGCATCGGAAACTAAACCAGAACTGATAAACGTTCCTCCCAAAGCCAGCTTATCTTACAGGACCCAGGGTGGAAAACTTGAAAATGCAAGAAGCTGATAAGCCGCAAGGAACACCGAGTCGAGAAATAGTTTTAGTTTAACAGAAAACATCACCAGAAGAAAAAGGCTTTACTCATTTGGTAATATTTGTTTTTACCACCAGGAAATCAGAGGATAGGCTCTCTCAGCCCCTTTCACCTCATGTTATTTTTTTAAATAACAGAGATGTTATTAAGCAGAATGGGGGACGACTCACCTTATGCATCTTCATATATCTCGTTAACCTTTTACACCACGTCCCTGGACAACGAATAGAGGTTTTAATAAGGCAGTGAGATCTGGTGGAGCGATAGCTCTCACTCGTTGCTGCTGTCGTCTCCAGCACAGAGCCCCAGCACCGCGGAGCAGGAGAACATTGATTTTACAAACATGCAATTTATCAAATGACACAAATCAGCCCAATGACATGAAAATATGTCTGGAGACTTCATAATGTCACCTTCCTTCCTGATGGGGTTTGACAGACACGGGCTGAAGAGAGCTGCTTTAAGCCGCACAATGCTGTTGTGGGTAGGATTATTCTATCACTTTAATAGCAGCTATTTTCTCATCTCTTAGGGGTTTTTCTTTCTAATTTCACAACTGTTAAACTATTGACGCGCTTTGTACTATTCCAGTTAAACTTGCATCCCATTGCAAATCAGAGCACATCCGTTACACGCTGAGGGAGGAGATGCATCCATCCCATCCAACCAAAGGATGGAGGGGCAAGGAGGGGAAGGAACCTCTCAGTATTTGCCCGGCTTTGATGAGGAGACACAGAGCACGGAACTGTTCTGCTTCTCCCAGCCCTGACTGCTCCTCCTGGGGGGTCCCCTCCTCTCGGGTCAGGCTCCCAGATACGGCTGCAACCAACACCCGCTGTGGGGACCACCAACAGCCGCGTTTCAGGAACCTTTCTGGGGGGCCCTCATTTTTCTGATGTTTTTTCCCCTTCTCCATTATCTATCCATTACTATTTTGCCACCCGGCAGCAGTTTCTCCATATTTCTCCACAAGCTTCATTTCCATACTTCAGCCACACGTACCAATTACACCTAATTCATTAATTTGGACATTCCAACTGCCACTAGGCAGGTCCGTAAGTAACCATAGAATGAGGGCATTTAATTGCACCTCCTCTCTCCTACCCTGTCCGTATTCATCACGTTACAAGACCCGGGTACCATAAGCACTTGAAAACGGCCAGGACCGGCTGTGCCCCAGCAGAACTGAATTTCACTAAAACCCAGTGAGCATCCCGCAATGCTGCGATAGCTGAGCTCTGTGGGAAGCACGACTGCACCTTCACTTCAAGAAATAACAGAATTATTAAAGTTATTCCAATTTAAATCCGAAAAAAAAAAAATCCTAATTTCTCTCTTGCCAGCTTCATTTGGTTTTATCACACAGAAAGACCTCAATATTTTAAAAAGCTTGACCTATTTTTTACCATTAGTATCAAGCTTGATCCGCAGCAAATGAAGTCAAATGAAAGAAATTTACACTAATTTCTGATTCGCTTAACAGCGCGTTCAGCTCACCCCGAATGCCACCGGCCTAATATTCCTAATAGTGCTTCTATCTGCAAATTGCTTCACAATAATGAGGAGCTGAAATAAAACTTTTCCCATGAAGAGAAAAATTGGCATAAATAGAGATTTAATTGTGCATGGTAATTGTTTGCAGCAGTGCATTTAATGTCAAAGCAACTATTAGTTGATAAAGTCTGAAATTTGGAAAAGGGAGGGAGCGAGAACAAAAAACTTGCAAAACTCAAGAACCACTACCAAGCTTATTCTCCGCGCTCCAAACTAAGGGAAAATAAAGCCAGGGAGGGGTTTTTTTGTGTTTGCACTGCATTTCTCCTTACTTAAGTTGCTCTGGGAGAAAATGAAACTTCATATAATGTGATTCTAAATGGTAACCGCCGAGAGGATGAAATGAGGTCCCCAAAAAGCTGCCGCAGCCTGGAACAGCTCAAGATGTCGTTAGAGGAACCATGCCCCTGCCCAGTGCCCACCACCCACGGGAACCCCTCTGAGAGGCTGCAGGAATAAATTCAAATATACATTTAATGTATTGGAAGGCCAGGGCCAACGGATGAAGGCCAAGGCCAAGGGGCAAAGGCCAAGGCCAAGGCCAAGGCGCAAAGGCCAAGGCCAAGGCCAAGGGACAAAGGCCAAGGCCAAGGGACAAAGGCCAAGGCACGAAGGCCAAGGCCAAGGCACGAAGGCCAAGGCCAAGGCACGAAGGCCAAGGCCAAGGGACAAAGGCTAAGGCCAAGGGACAAAGGCCAAGCTGCAGAGAAGTTTTCATAGGGAAGCTTCCTTGCTCCTTGCCTTTGGTGGCCCTTTGCCATGCTCGTTACTTGGTTTGAGCTCGTCCCCCAATTACTTCCATTGCTGGCTGGAGACATGACACATATCTCACCTCACCTATGTCCGTCTCCCACCAACCACACAGAGCAGCAGAGATGGGGCTGGCATCTTTCAAACCAAATGACTAACCGGCGTGGATCCTGTTTGTATCTCCTAGGTTTAATGCAACTTGATGTAAGGCTGAGCTGGGTTAACTTCCAACTAAAAATAGCTGCTCCTGTTACCAGAGCCGCTCACTGATTTTGACACCAGCCAACATCTGTTTTTATTAGGAACCCACAGGAGTAATTTATCTAAATGAAATTGCAGCACGAAATTAGTATTAAGCAGCTGGGCCTGTTGCTTTCGCTGCTCTGAATCTTTACACAGCTTCGAAAGGCAA
Source organism: Mesitornis unicolor (assembly GCF_000695765.1). Classification (NCBI taxonomy): domain Eukaryota; kingdom Metazoa; phylum Chordata; class Aves; order Mesitornithiformes; family Mesitornithidae; genus Mesitornis; species Mesitornis unicolor. Next base: position 7,274 of record NW_010205771.1, read on the forward strand.
ATAAAGAAACGACAAACGCATCTGAACCTCCCCGCTGAAAAAGTGTCAAACCTGGATGAACGGGGCCTGCTTCCTCCTGGGGCAGAGGAGGGACCTGCAGCACCGGGTCCTCCTAATCCTTGGTGTCTGGATACACAATCATTAAAACATTTGGTTGGAAAGGACCTGTAAGATCATTGAGTCCAACCACGGCCTGTCCACTGCTAAGCCGTATCTCTGCTGTGCTCCATGTCAGGCACTCCTGGGTCAATAAAACCCACCAAAAAGATGGGGCCTCTTCCCAAAGCCACCGTCCAACAGCTGCGATTTGGTCTTTGGTGCAGGAAAACGGTAACTAGAAAAGAGACGTAAAAGCCCCAGATGCCAAGTTTGGGGACAAGGGGTGTTTTTTCCCCACACAAAAGGGGTGTCAGCACCGGTGAGGTCAGCTCTCCCTTTCCCATGGCAACGCGCTCCCCGCAGCGCCATGTGCTGGGTGCCAGGTTGGAGCCATGAGGGTCCCCCACGGGGACGTTAACCCATTCTGCATCAACACTGACCCCCACGCTCAGCTCTGAGCCCTCTGGGGAGGGCCCAGGGGGTGTGGGGGCTCCTCCTCATCACTTCATGGAGGTCTGGGGAGATTCCACCCAGATGGAAGGGGCAGGGAGCACTGTAAAATGAACCAAAACATTTCATACCTTGGCATATTTTGTAAATGGCATTTTAGCTCCCAAGCTCTCTGTATCAGCAGTTTGATGCCCAAAACTGCCCTCTGCCGTATTTGCAGGGTCGGCTCTGGGCATGGGGGCGTCAGCACTGCTGCTCTCTGCTTCACGCTCAAGTGGCCGCCCCATCAGGAGCAGATGTGCGGCTGCTGATAGCACAAACACAAACAGCGGGTGCAGGGGAGACGCTGTTTATTCAGCCATGAACAGCCCTGCAGCGCCCTGGGGAACGCAGGAACAGCTGGAAATCCACAGGGAAACATGGCAGGCAACCGGAGAAGTGCAGCGTGATGGGACCAAGGGGCTTCTTCCCCGTTTTTTGGGGACCATGCCCATCATTTGGGTCTGACACACATCTGGGTCTGAGCAGGTCCGTGACTTGGTAACAGCACTGCTCTCAAGGAGTACTTAAATACAAAATAGATCTCCTTTTAGTCCAGGATCAAAGCATTCCTCACGTTTTAGAGAGGTGCTGAAGCTGTGTGCTCACCTTCACCCGAATCCCCACCTCGATCCGCACACCTGGGATAGAAGGGCTGGGATCAGGGCAGGTTTGGGAGTTCTGCAGAGCCCAGACCTGTGGGATTTGGTCCTGAAGGACCCCGGCCCCTTTCCCGAAGCTCATCCCAAGCCTGGGAAGCGGAGGACTGCACCCCCAGCACATTGACAACCCCCCCAGGGGAATGGCTGCAGTTTTCTCCTAAAGAACAGAAAAAAGCCCCAGTGTTCTATCTGCATCAGTGACACCACAGGGGCTCTGCCCCACCTCTGGCCCAAAGCAACACCATAACTCAGGCGTCATTTAATTAAACTGATCTGAAATACTCACCTTGCACCCGTCAGGTAAAACACCCTATAAAACCTCCTCCAATCTGCTGCTTCAAGTCTGAGCTGTGTCAGCCTGGGAGCACCGCGACTGCACCGGCTCCACTGGACGTGTAAAGGGATTTTTAAATGCTGAGACTCCAGCTCTGTGGAGCTGCAGGACAGGGTGGGAGCAGCCCTACAGCCACCTCCCTGCTGGAGATGAGTGGGGTGCTGGAGCCGGAACCACTTTGACGTGATAAGGGGCTATAAAAGACTATAAAATATAAAATAGCAACCGACTCTCCCATTCACACACGAATCTGTTCGTCACTCCCACGGCTTTCTGCACGCAGGCCCAGACTGTAACTGGGTCATGGAGACGGGAGAAGCCGTGGGAGGAAAATTACTTTTGTGTCCCGGGGACAACTCACACAGGAGGCGCCTCTGTGGGGCTGGGGGCCGCACCAAAGGACATTCTGCTGTCTGAAAATGAGATTAAAATACATCACCCAGAAGTAATTCTGAGCAC
>NW_010205772.1:0-200 GCF_000695765.1 Mesitornis unicolor
TCTTCTCTATATTTTTCCCCATATTTTTCCCAATTTTTTCCATTTTCCCCAATTTTTCCCCCCAATTTTTCCCCCTATAATTTCCCCCCATAATTTCCCCCCATATTTTTTCTCCATATTTTTTCCATCTTTTTCCTTTTTTCCCCCCATATTTTTCCATATTATTTTTTCAATTTTGTCCCATTTTTTCCATTTTCCCA
>NW_010205773.1:0-582 GCF_000695765.1 Mesitornis unicolor
GCGCACCGGTGCGCCCAGGAAGGCGCTTCCCCTCTTCCCCGCCTTCCCCGGCATGTTGAGCAAACGCGACCGCCTGAATTTAACGGGTACTTTAGCAAACCACCGGATCCCTCCATGCAGCGATTCTCGGCTTCGGTGCCCGCCGGCCGAGTTGCTTTTCGTGGGCTTGTGTGGCCAAACGTAACCGGAGCAGCCGCCAGAAAAGTGCGGTCTCGGGGGAAGGGAGAAGGGTTCTCGTAATGGATTCCCTTCTGCCTCACTCGTCTTAGTAAAATCTCATTATACAGTATGGCCCGTCATATTTTATTGCTGATATATCGACAGCGCCTGATAGATCCCAGAAACAATCACACGGTCTTGGCATTTATTCCGTTTGTAGGCTGCAGGTTTGTTTTTCATTTTAACCAAATACTAATAATTCCCAGCACTCATTGTTCAGCGGCACAAAGTGATTTTTAAAGCCTTTTGTAGGGTGGCAAAATGACATCCCATGTTACCAGAAATGTGCTTCTCAATCTTGCTAATGAGGTGGGCTTTTCTCCCCCTCCAGGCCTGGCAGAGAGCGGGCAGGGCGACGGCAGG
>NW_010205773.1:774-2853 GCF_000695765.1 Mesitornis unicolor
GCGCTGGAGAGAAACGCGCCCACCGGTGTGTGCGCAGGGGCTGGGGCGTGAAAGCCTCCCCCGACCGACACCTTGAGTGCCCGTGCCCCCCTCCCCGCCCGGCTGAGGCTCCCTGCGTGCCCCAGCCAACTACAAGAGGCGACAATAAAGCCGATGTCCATCATGTCGCCTGTTCATTTTAGAAAGGGCAGATCCTGACCTTAGTTCCTCAAGTGGAATCTTGTTTCGGGCTCGCACTGTGGGCACCATTTACTCCAACCTTTACACAGATGTGTATGAACGCGTATTCTTTTTTTTCTCCTTACATCCAAGCTTTTTTCTTTCTTTCTTCCATTTCCCCCCTTAGCCGAAGGGGAAGCTCCCCAGTATTGCGGGGGACACGGAGGGTGTTCAGGAGGACAGTAGCACCCGGGCACACACCTGAGCCACATGCCCCCGCCTTCACACGGGAACCTGCTCGCCTCATTTAACTCCTAGGAAAACTGTTGATCTCCGAATGTGAGGCTGAATCTTTGCATTTAGTGCTCATGGCTGCGTCCCTTCCTCCAGACCTTTTTTCCCCAGGTTCGTCCCCGTGTTGTGTTTTCAGAGGTACCCGGGTGTCCCCCGGTAGGGCCGGGGCAGGCGCAGGGCGCGGGCTCTGCGCCGGGACGGGACCGCGCAGCGATTGCTGCGGGGGCAGGGGAGGGGGCCGTGCCCTCACTTTTTAGCCAACTGGACCATAATGGGCTCTATTATTATTCCTATTATTCCTGTTATTATTATTGTTATATTTTCATTTTAAGATTGTCCTTTTGTAACTCGCAAAGCGCCTGTGAATTTACCTTAAACCTGATTTGTTTCCTAGCCAATGGTGTCAGGGGCCGGCTAGCCTGTCCCTCCGGAGCATTAACCCTTGTCGCTAGCCGGAGGGAGGGAGAAGCTGAGGTTTGGCCCCGAAGAGCTCTGTGTGTAGATCTGGCACAGCTTTGCTCCCTTAACTCCTGGATCTTTGTTTTGGTGGCGACCAGGGAGAGCAGGGAGCGCTGTGCTCGCATTTCCCTCTGGCTTTTACACACACACATGCACACACACACACACACACGCACACACACAAATCCCCCTTTCCAACTTTCTGCCTTTTGAGCTTCCCTTCCAGTTTTTTTTCCACTTCTCAGACCTACTGGCAGCATTTGCCGAGATCTAGATCCCCGCCGTGGTAAGTGATGCTTTTCTCCATTGCAAAACTCGCTCGGCTCTCGGATCGCTGTCCCAGGGACGGGTGTAGAAGTTGTATTTGTTTTGAACAGAATTGCCCAACCCCAGTGGTTTCACGTCAAGCAGCACAGAGTAAAACTCTTGTCGTGTATTAACTCTGAATGGGAGCAAACAAACCAAATAATCATTGCTGGCTCAGACAGTAGCATGGCAGTAATGTCATTCTTTTTAAGTTTGCAAAGCAACTTTTTTTTCTCTTTTTCTTTTTTTTTTTTTTTGGTTGTTATAGGGAGAGCGAGTCTGTGTTTTGGGTCTGATCTTTATATTTACATTACACACCAGACCATAACAAACTATACAAAGAATGCAGCTGCCATATGTGCTTTGTGAACATACAATTATGATTGGGGTGTTCATGCATTCAACTTAAGTGTTGTAGACACACTGATACCACTCTGCAAGGTTCGTGCAATACCTGAAAACTCACTCCATATTTGGGGGGAGGGGTTGGAGAGACGTTGCATTTTTAAAACCTCTCTATATATTAAAAAAATTCAACTACAGTAAATGCCTCCTGGACATTTATTTTTAATGTACAGTCTGCAGCTCTGACTGGATCAAATTCACGATTATTCAGATGAGGTTGAATTTGAATAACTTGCTGGTTTCTCTCCCCCGCCCTCTCCCATCGCCCTCCCCCTCTTTTTTTTTCTTGTTTGTTTTGTTTTAAAAATTAAGAAAACTAAGAGTACTGCTGAGTCCGGCTGGCCTTTGGCTGCAATAATTTAGCAGGAGACCGTTCGCAAATGAGGACTGGATAAATTAGGCACTCTAGTTCTCTGGGTAAAGCGATGCTCGGCGCCAGTCTGCCTCCGAAAGGAG
>NW_010205774.1:0-550 GCF_000695765.1 Mesitornis unicolor
CTTTCCCAGTGGTCCACTTTATCTGGACAGATATTTTTAAGCAATTTAAATAGGGTTTATTTGACTTATTGAGGAAAAGAAGCAAGGACCGGGGTATAGGGAAGTTTGCATTTATATTCAAAAAAGCCTTAATGTGTGATTGGGGGAATTACAGCTCAACCCTCCTTATGTGTGTCCTGGATTGAAATCATATTTAAAAGCAGGGTAATGAAGTTTCAGGGAAATTGCTCATGACCAACTCAATGACCGTGTCAGGAAAGAGGTGGATGAAGGAGATTTCGTAGACATTTGGATACCCAGAAGATCTTTAACAAGGTCAGACTAAAGAGCCTCCTGAGAGAGATTAGGGGTCACAGAATGAGTGGGAAACCGTTGTCATGGCTCTACAGCTGTCCTAGGAGAAAGCAATGAGGTTTCAATGGTCAATGGTAGCAGAAGGTCACAGCTTGGTGCTGAGTCCCAGGGTAATGCGCTGGGACATGGCTTGGAAACAGCGGCAGATGAATCCGCTGATGACACAGCTAATTTAGGTGGTCGAAAGCGAGGAGGA
>NW_010205775.1:0-572 GCF_000695765.1 Mesitornis unicolor
GGAGGGGACCCTGGTGTCCGGCACTGGATTCAGGTGGGGGAAAAAGGGGCTCTGTGGGGCTCTCACCTATGGCCCAAAGCATGAGGCAGGCAGGAAGCAACACGGGTAAGGCAGAGTTTGTGGGGCTGCCCGTGGGTCTTGGCAGCTAGGGGCTGAGTGCAGGGCTGCGGAGGAAGCTGTGCCAGGGCTGAGTGACACCAGCGGGGGGCAGGTGGGTGTGGGTCGGGGCTGAGCCCCGGAGTGGGGGATGCTGTGAGCTGTGCCTGGCAGGGACCAGCCCCTGCATCCCCACTCAGTGCAGGGACAGGGATGTCACTGCCATGCAAGCAGACATGGTATCCTGCCACCATTGGCCAGCTCCTGGGACACAGGCACCTGCAGCAGCACCCCCTCACACTGCCATGGCCCCCAAGGGCTCAGTGTCGTGTTGTCCCCAGGTGTCTCACCCCCAGAACCACGATGGTGATGTCAGCTGGTGCGAGCTCCATCCTGCTGCCGCTGGTGCTGCTGCTGTGCTGGGTGGTCCCCAGTGAGCAGGAGCCTCCCCTGGTGCAGCTGCGGCTGGCCCGGGG
>NW_010205775.1:703-5908 GCF_000695765.1 Mesitornis unicolor
ACCCATAGTGCTACCTATGGCCAAGGGGAAGGTAGGGGACAGGTGGGGAATGGGAAGGGGCAAGAGGTCCTCGAGAGAGCAGTGTGCTTAGTGCTGGCTAGGGGAGCCTGCCCGGGGAGCTGTGGGTGTGGGTAGCCTGCAGAAGGCAATGGATGAGGCCCATGGTGCTGGGGAGGGAGATGAGGACGCCCCCAGCGGTGACCCTCAGCCCTGTGTGTGTCCACCCCAGGCCCCATCTGGCTGGACAACGTGCGATGTGGGGGGAGTGAGGGCTCCCTGGCAGAGTGCGTCCACAATGGCTGGGGCACCAGCGACTGCCACCACGGCGAGGACGCTGGCGTGGTGTGCTCAGGACAGCGCCTGCCCAGTGCACTCCCCCAAGCCACCACTTCTCGTCACCTGGGAGACGTAAGTGTCCAACAGGGTGGACGGAGGGGCTGGGGCAAGCCCCTTTGACCCTTGTCTTCATCCTGCACACCTTGCTTTCAATGTTGGAGCCCCCATGCCCACCACTGTGCCCACCACAACAGGTGCTGGGCCTGAGGCTGGAAGAGGTGCGGCTGAAGCCCATCCTGGCGCGGGCCAAGCTCAGCATGCCAGTGACAGAGGGGGCTGTGGAGGTGAAGCACAATGGGCGCTGGAAGCAGGTGTGCGATGCTCGCTGGACCAGGAACAACAGCCGTGTGGTCTGCGGCATGCTGGGCTTCCCCCAGGAGAAGCACATCAACACCAGCTTCTACCGGTAGGGTTGCGGGAGAGCCTCATGGCAGCTGTGGGGCATGTGGGGCAGGGCGCCTGGCTGGTTGCGCTGCGGGACCAAGAGACCAGGGGGTCTCAGGCCTTGGGGAAGGGATGTACATGTGGGTGCGTACATGGGTTGCTGGTATGACCTGGCCATGCCTAGGGCCTCTTCTTGGGGCCTCGACAAAGCTGGGCTCAGCAGTAACTGGGCAGCTGTGGGGACAGTCACCAGCCATGGCCAGCAAAGCGTGGGTGGAAGGAGAGGAGAAGCAAGTGGCCATTGGTCCCTCCACCCCCACCTCAGGTTGGGGCTATAAATACAGCCCGTAATGAGCCCCTGCCGATGCCAGGAGTTGCACATTTCCTCCGGAGTACAGAGCATGGCCAGACTTGGCACAGTAATTGCCAGTGGGGAGAGGACCTGTCCTCTCCCTGCCATGCTGTGGGAGGACCCCACAGCTCCAGTTCCTGCCATGGAGTGCTGGGCAGGGCAGGGATGATGGGGTGGGAGATATGGAGCCCTGTGGGGTTGGCATGGCTGCCCCTGACCTCCTGGCTCTGTGCACCCACAGGAAGCTCTGGAACATGAAGCTGAAGGATCCCAACTCCAGGTAGGGCTCAGCCTTGGGCAGGGGCACCCTGTGTGGACACCCAGTGCTGTTGGTGGGTGAGGGAAAGTGTCCATCACCTGAGCTGACACTTCCCCCTGCTCCTCTCACTTGACAGCCTGAAGACCCTCAGCCAGAAGAACAGCTTCTGGGTCCACAAAGTGCGGTGCCAGGGCACAGAGCCCCACCTGGCCCACTGCCCCACACAGGTGGACCCACCAGCCCCCCGCCAGCATGCCTGCCCCCGTGGCATGCATGCCATCGTCAGCTGCCTCCCTGGCTCTCCCTTCCAGAAGAACACAGGCAAGGGCAGGAGCAAGACCTCTGCAGGAAAGGTGAGCCCTGGCACGGCCCCACACTCTGTCCTACTGACGGAGGGTCCTGGACCTGGGCAGCACCCGGCCACTCCGTTTGCATGAGTGCTCATGATGCACATGGGTGGCCCTGCCCTGGTGCCACTGACCAGCTGCTTGCCATGTCCAGGTGCTCCCGGTGCGGCTGCGAGCAGGCACCCACATCGGCGAGGGCCGGGTGGAGGTGCTCCGCCACGGGCAGCACCCACATCGGCGAGGGCCGGGTGGAGGTGCTCCGCCACGGGCAGTGGGGCACCGTGTGTGACAAGCAGTGGGACCTGGCCGCGGCCAGCGTGGTGTGCCGGCAGCTGGGCTATGGGACAGCAAAGCAGGCCCTGGTGGGAGCCCAGATGGGCCAAGGTGAGGAAGATGGCGTGGCATGGACTTAGGATGCTGGTGGGGCACAGAAGAGAAAGCTTACTGAGTGCTGCTGGAGCATGCTGGGATTGTCCAGGAGGCTCCAGCCTGTACTGGGAGAGGGCTCCCCTGGCTGCTCCTGCCACAGGCAGCCCCCTGCCCAGAGGGAACCTCCAGACCCGGAGAAGGAGGGTGGGGGTACTCTCTGCTCCAGGATGAGCATGGAGTGGGGAGCACTGACCTTCCCTCTGCTTCAGGCCTGGGCCCCATCCACATGAGCAACATAAGGTGCACCGGCCATGAGCGCTCCCTGGACGAGTGCCGCTTCCAGAACGCCGAGCAGAGTGGATGCCGGCATGAGGCCGATGCCGCCGTCCGCTGCCACATGCCCCAGATGGACTTCCAGAGCCAGGTGAGCCCCTGCCTCCTCCTCAGAGCCTTTGGAGCCCCCACCCCATTGCACAACCCCTGGACACCCAAGCTCTGTGCCTAGTGTGGATGCTCAGAGCAGTCTTGGGGTGGCCTAGGGGATGGGGGGCTGCAGGATGAGCTGGTGGCACAAATGGTCCTGTGGGGAGGAAGGGAGGGAGAAGGTGTGGGAGATGTTCAGCTGGATGCATGAGGCTGCCTGCTTCATTTCAGCACCTGGTAGGAGGGCTGGGGGTCTGCCCCATGCTCCATCTCAATCCCTCTTTGCCTTCAGGTGCGGCTGGCTGGAGGCCGCAGCCCCGAGGAAGGAGTGGTGGAGGTGCTGGTGCCAGTGCAGGGGCGGCTACAGTGGGGTGCAGTGTGCGGTGCACAGTGGGGGCTGAACGAGGCCATGGTCATCTGCAGGCAGCTGGGGCTGGGCTTTGCCAGCCATGCCCTCCAGGTGAGTGGGCTCCGAGCCCGGGCACTGGGCAGTGAGGGATCCTACAGGATGTGTGGTGTGGGCATAGAGTGGCTGGGGGGCTCTGGGATGGTTGGGGCAAAGAGAAGACCTGATTGCAGCTCAGGAGCAGGGGAACTGGCAGAGGAGGTACAAGGGCTGGTGTGAACGCTGTGTTCCTTCTCTGCCCAGGAGACGTGGTACTGGGCAGGCAGCCCCGATGCCACCCAGGTGGTGATGAGTGGGGTGCGCTGTGCCGGCACTGAGCTGGCTCTCCAGCAGTGCCAGCGCCATGGCCCAGTCCACTGCCCCAGCGGCGGGGGACGTTTCTCAGCAGGTGTCACCTGCACCAGCTGTGAGTACTGGGAGTCAATGGGGTACAGAGAGTGGGGGGCGGGGGGCTATGCAGGGTGAAGACCACCCACTCTATCCCTGCTGATCCCCTCCATGACAGATGCCCCAGACCTTGTGATGAATGCCCAGCTGGTGCAGGAGACAGCCTACCTGGAGGACCGGCCGCTGGGGCTGCTGTACTGCGCCCATGAAGAGCGTTGCCTCTCCCGTTCCGCCGACCACATGCAGTGGCCCTATGGCCACCGCCGCCTCCTTCGCTTCTCCTCCCAGATCCACAACCTGGGCAGAGCTGATTTCCGACCCAGAATGGGGCGCCATGCCTGGACCTGGCACCAGTGTCACCGGTGAGTGGCCCATGGGAAGGGGCTGGCTCACCCAGGGTAATTAGCAGCGTCCACGCTGGCTCTGTCATTATGGCTTTATTTGGCTTCAAGGCTGTAATTTGCTCTGAGCCTCTGGGTGCTGCCCACTCCTGGCTGGGCCAGCTGCATGCTCCCTGGCCGGGCACCAGCACCGTGCTCAGCCCATGTCTCCACAGGCACTTCCACAGCATTGAGGTCTTCACCCACTATGACCTGCTGACACTCAATGGCTCCAAGGTGGCTGAAGGGCACAAGGCCAGCTTTTGCCTGGAGGACACCAACTGCCCTGAGGGTAGGTGCCAGTCAGAGAGCTGCCAGTGACCCACCTGTCCTGCTCCCCAGGCCCTCCCTCACCTCCCCTCCCTCCTGCAGGGCTGCAGCGACGTTTTGCCTGCGCCAACTTTGGGGAACAAGGGGTGAGCGTGGGGTGCTGGGACACCTACCGCCACGACATTGACTGCCAGTGGATCGACATCACTGACATACCACCAGGCAGCTACACCTTCCAGGTATGGGGACACCAAGCTACTGGAGCTCAGGGCTGGGGACTGTCCTCCATGGGCACCACCAGCACACCTCACCCTGCACATCGGAGTGCTGCTCTGCACCCTGCAGTGCTCACCGTGGCCCTGCTTTGTCAGGGCATGGTGGCACTCTGTGGGGGGAGGCCAGTGGTGTCCCTAGCTCTGCTCCTTGCCCTCCCCAGGTGGTCGTAAACCCCAAGCAGGAGGTGGCCGAGTCCGACTTCTCCAACAACGTGATGCGGTGCCAGTGCAAGTATGATGGGCAACGCGTCTGGATGCACGGCTGCCACACAAGTATGGAGGGACGGGAGCAGGGGGGGCATGGTGGTTAGGGTGGGGGGAAGTGGTGAGGCTGGCAGTGCTGCAGCTGCTGTGTCCCCCCCACCCACACTCTCTCTCTCCTCAGGCGATGCCTACAGTGCCAATGTGGTGAATGAACTGGAGCAACAGGAGCGCCTGGTCAACAACCTGGTGTGATCCCCCTGGCATGGGCATGCTCCAGGCAGCGCCATGGAGCAGCCTGGCTCCCACACCCCTGCCCCCCGACAGCACTGGACTGAGCTCGGAGGCTCAAAACTCATGTATTTATTGATGCTGCCGCAGAGGATGGCAATGAGTGCTGTGGCTGGCCAGGAAAGCCGAGGGGTGTCCAGCCCTACACTACCTGTGAGAGGGCTCCCAGTACTGCAGCAGCCCCACCTCCATGGCTCCAGTGCCCCCCTAGGATAACTACCTCAGCCTGCCTGCCCGGTCCCCTCACCCCAGCAGACTCAGGACAGGCCCTGTACACCAGTCCTGTCCTCACTAAAGGTGCTGTGCAATGGGAGAGGGGTACCCCCTGCCACCATCTGCTTCCTTCTCTGCATTTTTCCCTACCAGGACTATAAAGCTGGTGCCCAGCTGGGACCAGCCCTGCTCTGGGTGATGTTCCCCCAGCCAGGCAGTGTCCCCCCCTCTGCCACCCAGAGCCACCAGCCCCTGGTCAGCTGTGTGTGGCTGGTGCCAAGTGGCTCCAGCTCGCTGTCCGCAGTCCCTCCC
>NW_010205775.1:6001-6723 GCF_000695765.1 Mesitornis unicolor
CCCGCCCCCCCGCCCCCCCACGGTGCCGCCCGCCATGCTGGGCTTTCCCAGGCTGCCCTAGCAGTTTCCCAGCCCCAGGAGCAGGGATGGAGCCCCTCTGCCCCTCAAAGCCCTTGCTCCTGGGGACAGGATGGGGACACAGAGGACACCATGCCCTTGCTCTCTGTGTTTCTTTCCTTCTGTGGTTTCTAGCAATTTTTTTTTAAAGGAAATAAATGGGAATATTCACCACTGATCCACACTCTGTACTGTCCAGCCCCCAGTAAGTCAGCTATAGGCAGTGCCACACCTCTCCTTTCACATCCCTGCCTGCCCCCACCTGCAGACACCAGCCTGGGGTGGGGGGGGCTGCCAACACTCACCTCAGTCCTACACAGCCAGGACAGGCTGGCTTGTACCCACATGTGACAGTCTCCACACGTGGAAGAGCTGCCAGGGATGGTGGTGACACGCTGAGGTGGCCTGAGGCCAGGGGCTGTGGCGAGGCACATGTTGGCAGAGCTTTGCTCCACCAGGGTCGGGGTTCGAGAGGTGCCGGACAGCGGGGAAGATGCTTTCCACATGAGAGCAGCCTTGCGCCCTGGAATTTCCACTGGCTCAGCCACAAGTGGCCAGAAGCAGTGACCAAGATGGATCCCAGCTGGCAGCACCGCCAGCACAGGGGCAGGCAGCCATCGCCATGGGGTCATGACCGGCTCCCCCACCGCCGCGCTGGGGGACAG
>NW_010205775.1:6747-15347 GCF_000695765.1 Mesitornis unicolor
CACAGGCTGGGGCAAGGCAGCCAGGACCGAAAACATGCAAACCCTTGGCAGGGGTGGTGGAAAAGCATCGTTCCTGCCCTCACAAGTTGCGAAGGGCATGGGACCCCCACAAACTGTGGCCCCAAGAGTTTGCAGGGCTACAGGGCGGGAGTGCTGGGGCACACAGGGCTGGCTTTCAGTTGCTGAGAGACCAAAAGCAGAGGAACCAAAGGCAGGTCCCAGCTGCCCGCCTCCGCCCCAGGGCAGGGCAGGAAGCCCCCAGCCCGCCAGGGCCAGCAGCGTGGCCACATCACAGCCCTGTGCAGGGCCAGCAACACAGCCCTGCTTGCACACCAACAAGGGCCCTGCTGTTCAGGGCCACAGCTGCTGCGCGGAAGTAAACAAGGTCCCTGCCAGCACATTCCTGCCCAGCCTCTCCTGCCTGTGTCCCCCACCCACCCATCGGGGACACCCACCACCAGGGGGGGTCGATATCCCGATGGTGGCAGGGGCCATGCACAGCAGCTCCTGGCACACAAGCCCTGCTGGCATGCAGGAGGACAGAGAACCACAGCCAGGCTAGGCACATAAAAATAAATGGTATTTATTAGCAAGGACAGAAACTCTCACTCGCAAGGCCCTGCCAGGTGGCCAGGGCTGCCCTGCACAGCCCCATGTGCTTGCTGCCAAGCTCCCCATGGAGAGGGGAGCACTGAGGTCCTGCCCTGGGCAGGATGGGCAGCGCTGCCCAACAGCGACAGCATCTGCATGGCACCAACCAGCCTGCGCGCACCTTGCTCAGCCCTGCCGGCGGAGCAGCCCAGTGATTTTGGACACAGTGCAGGATCCATCCCAGCTCTGAAGATGCAGAGTGCCCTGCCTGCCCACAGAGAGGGGCCTGGGCACTCCAGTGGGTTTCCCAGTGGGGGTGAAGTTGCAGCCTCCCAGCTCAGTCCCGACCCTCCCAGGCATCCTCCCGCTGCTTGTTCTCCAGGCGTTTCCTCTCTGCAGAGACAAGAGGAGAGTCAACCACACATCCCCATCACTCCACAGCCACCCATTTCCCCATGGACGTGGCTGGAGCCCGTTCTGGTGCAGCCTCCTCCTGCCATTGTGAGAAGGGGCATCCATGGGTGGGTGTCCACACATCAGAGCCCCTCCTGGCATCCAAATCTCACCCCGGGCTTCTTGCAGCTTCCTCCGCTCTGCATCTCGCTGGGCTGGCGTCTGGTTGCTGCGTACCCCCAAGGCACCAATTACCAGCCTCCTGGCCAGCGCAGCTGATGTTTCGGGGCGCTCCTTGGCTGGTTGCAGGTAGTCTGGGTAAGCAGCGATGGGGGCATCAGTAGGGGCATCCCAGGAGGGATGGGGCAGCAGCATGGCTCCACAGGGCACTGCTGAGAAGTCCTGGCTGCCCCATCCCTCCCCACTCATTGGGATAAAGATGCTGCAGCACAAGCACCATGGCACAAGCCAGCACCACTCACCAGCGTACGCCCTGGCTTTGGATTTAGAGGCACGGGTGCCCTGGGAGAGCGGGCGCGTCTTCACCATCAGGTGCTTGGTGCTGAGAGCATCACGTGCTGCAGGGAGAGAGCAGCGGTGTCTGCGTGTGGGACCAGGCCCATACCCAGGATCTAGCTGCAGGAGGCTCAGGGATGCCTTCCCCTCTGCCCATACCCAGCTGGAGCAGTACCTGTTATGGGGCTGGAGAAGATGCCCAGGGCATGCGTGTCGTCCACCCATTTAATATCAAAGCCTTTTTTCCTGCCAGAAAGAGGGAAGCTCAGCAAGGCATCAACATCAGGCAGGCAGGGGTCTGGAGCAGAGCCCAGGCAGGGGACCCCAGTGCCAGAGATGGGGCACTGCTGGCAGACTCACTGATAGCTGCAGAAGACACGCAGCAGGTCCTCCGTGCGGAAATCCGAGGGAAAATCATAGATCTCGATGACGTGGGGCAGTTCGGCATCACTGAGGTCCAGTGCAGCAGGCTCAGCCCCGTAGTAGTTGAAGCGGGGCGACTGCTGGCTCTCCCGGGGCTTCTCACTCCCTGAGAGCTACAGGGGTGGGAAAGGCACAGCACTGAGCACCTGTGCCCACCCTGCCCCACACCAGCTCCCAGTCCATGGCAAACACTCCCTGGGAAGTGGTCCGGCCCCTGTCCCCCACCCCAGCACTGCAGATGGATTCATGGTGTTGAGATATTAGGAGTTATCGACCGGGGCTCTCACGACACGTACTTGCTTTTCCCATTACCAGCATCCTTTCACTTGCCATGCTCTGTGGTCCCACTGGGGACGCAGTAGGAATGGCTCCAGTGAGACAGCACATGCATCCCCAAGCACACCCCTCCTTCTACAGTGACGTGCTGACCCAAAATGGGGAACAACAAGGAGCAGGACAGCAAGGGCAAGAGGAAAGACTGATGTTTGCCACACAGAAGCACAGGGCTTGGTATGCTTCAACTGCAACACATGCACTGCAGCAGCCTCTCGGCACCCCAGATGCCACAATGGAAAAGCCAGTGCTCCCGTAAGGAGCAAGTTCTGGTGGTTAATCACCTGTGTGGCTAAAACGTTACGTCTTATTTCTCATTTGAATTTCTCTGGCTTTGCTCTCCAGCCAGTAGTTCCTGTTCTGTGTCTCTGCTGGATTAAAGAGCTCTTGGTCCCCAGTCCCCTCCTCATGATGGCACTTACTCATGCTAATCAAGTCCCTTCTCAGCCTCTTCTTGATAAGCTGAACGGGTTGTGCGCATTTAGTATCTCACAGCGGGACACTTTTTCCAGCCCTAGAAGATGATGGCTGTAGCATGTTTCTACCTCTCCCATTTTTTCAAACTTCATTTTGGAACATGGGCAGCATCTCCCACTGTCACCACATGGAGCTGCAGTCATCCCCTCCCCTCCACCCTGCAGCAGTGGGCCCCGCTTGCTGCACCTCTGCTTTCCAAACCACGTCACGCTGGTGGCTGAGGGGAGTCACATCCCTGCTTCAGCAGTTACAACAGGCCAGGCGCAGCCCAAAGTTGGTGGCAGCTCCCCCATCTAAGGATGTGTGGGGCCCCCCAGAGCATGGGGCCTGTGCGATGCTGGAGAGCAGGTACATAACTTAGCCACGTTCCCAGCCTGATCCCCCAAGCGATCGTAGCAGAGCCTACCACGGCTGGAAGGTTAGAATCCATAAATCCCAGCCAGCTCAGTCAATAAAAAGTGCTCATTCCGACAATTTTATGGGGAAGATGGATTCACGGCAGGTGAGGGGGTACTGCCAGCGTGGCTGGATGCCGGTGGAGGGGAGAGCTGAGTTATGGAGCTCACGGGGCAGGATAGCACTGCCGCCAGAGCTACTTGCCCCACCACCATCACCCACTAATGGAGTGCACCCCATGTGGGACAACACACTCATCCAGCACCCCGTTTGCGTTCGGGGGAGTCAAAGGAGCCGTCCTTGGGCAGGATGAAGCCCTGTGGTGCCGCTTGAGGGAGCAGAGCACTCGGGTAGTGCCAGGCGCCAGGAAGATGATTAGAGAGCAGGAGCACAGAGTGCCGGAGCAGTCCTTGACCTTCACAAATCACCGAGTGTGGCGGGACAGCGGGGACGGGAGCCGTCTGGCAGCCAGGCTCAGCTCAACAGGTCCCCCCATGCTGCCAGCCTGGGCACATGGGTGCCATGGGGCATGGCAGGGAGTGAGAGCCACAGTATAGACCCTAGTCCTTGCAGGCACCCGCCACTGGGAAGGGTCTGCCAATGGATGGGCAGACGGACAGAAGAGGCAGGAAATGGAGCCTGTCCGTCACACCTCACTGCTTTGTAAAGACGCATCCCTGCCAGAGCATGTTAGAGGGATCTGTGGCTGCTTGCTTACACTCCTGCTCACTTGCGGAGAGCACCTCCACAGCTGGAGGGGAGCTGTGCACCAGCACGCACCCACCGCGGCCCCAGCACCCACCCACCGCAGTCCCGGCACACACCCACCATGGCCCCTGCCCTGCCATGCTGGCTGATGGAGAGTCCACCGAGCCCGCAAAGAAATGGTCGCAGTGCTTCGTTACCCTCTGCGTTCAAAATGATTTCTACTCTGAATTTGTCTTGTTTCAGCTTCCAGCCAGTGGGTCTCACTACGGTGTCTTTTCCTGCCGTCCCCTATCAGAAATCTCTCCTCCACGCAGAACGTCATAAATCTTGCTCTCTGCCAGCTATCTGGAGCGCATAAGGATTTGGTTACGAGGAAGAACACTACTAATTTTCTTGTCCATTTTGTTAATTAACAGCAGCTCCATTTCCCCAGGAGCCTGCACTCTCCCTAAGCAGCCACATCCGCCTGCCGAGAGCTTGAAGGGCTCAGGAAGCACCAGGCTCGGGATGGGAACCTGCAGGGGGGTGAAGATGGCAAATTCATAAATCCCTTTTTCAGGTTCCTATTCACCCATTTTGGGAAGCTCCCTGGTAAGCTCAAACTTAGCTCAGAGCTGGTGCACAAGGGAGCTAAAGCAGATACTCCAGAGCTGTTCACAGTTTGCCCTGGTGCTGCACAGCACAACCTTGTCCACAGCATCCTAGGGCTGCACCATAACACAGGTCTTTCCTGATCACCTCCCCAGCCGCTCCACTGTGCCCGAGGACAAAGCCGTGCTCCCCATGCCAGCCCACAGAAAGCCAGTGCCATGTGCGCCAGCTGCCATCAGAGCAGCAGCGCCATCCCCCTCACACCGGCACTCACCGCAACCTCCCATCTGGAGAGTGGGGGACCGCAGCTGCAGGGAGCACAGCCAGGCAGGGATGGTACCCAAAGCACTTCCACATCTCCCTTTGAGTGTGCCCCACACCCTGCCCCAGCCCCATGCCAGGTTTGGCAAGGGCCAGCCCTAGCACTGCCTCACAGACGAGGTGGGTACCAGCGCTCCTCAGTAATGATGCTCTAATTTCATCCCTTCCCAGAAGCTGTTATCGGGCACCATCCGCCACTTCACATCCTGTTTCCAGCCCGGGGTGGATGGACACTGGCTGCAACAATATTAGCGTTGTTTGTTACTTTGGGCACATTAATGTCATTTAGAAAATTACCAGTGTGATGCTACTGATTTAAAATGCAATAAGGGACATCCAGCTTTGCTGCAGAAGCTGAGCTTTCCTCGCAAACGGCAGGGAAATGGTGTGGGTCCCGGCACTAAGCAGCTAATTGTAGTAAATTCAGCCGCACGCATGCAGGAGGGGATGGTAATGAGCTACTGTTGATTAAGAAGACGCCGTTTTGAGGAAACATCCCATTGCTATTTCAACGGGAGCCCGTACGTCTCAGCCCATTTCTTTACCACCAGCCCTGGTTTCATGAGCATGCAGTTGCAGTTTACAGCACTTGACTAGGTTTTAATGGGTGCTCTTTATGTACTATCGAGGGAGGACCTCCCTCAGCCCTCACTGGCACCATGGGACAGGATGGGAACCAGCTGGGGTGAAGGTGAAGGTTCCAGGTGTTTCGGACCGCAGGCAGCTCATGCCCTCAGGGATGGCTGGCGGTGACAGCAGGCAGCACAGCCAGGCTGGCCATGTGCCCCAGGTGCAGCCCATCCCCCAGTGCACCCACCGTGGAGAACACAGGGACATCAGACCCCATGGACCTCTGTCCCCGTGTCCCTGCAAATCCCCACAAGCGCCAGTTAGCAGGATGTACCTCCTCCAGCAGCCGCGGGTCCAGGCAGTCCCCGTCGTCATTGAACAGCGCGTCCCAGCTCTCCTCAGCACCTGGGCTGGCCTGGCTTGGGGTCCCAGCACTGGCCTCCTCTGTCTTTGTGGAGCTGCTGCAGAGATCTTCCTCTACCTCCTCTGCCTCCTGGCCGCACTGGCACTGCTGCAGCAAACCCACGTCTTCGCTTGCCCCCATTTGCTCCTTGGCCCAGGCTGTGGGCGAGAGTCCCTCCACGCCACGGCACAGCAGCTCCAGGGGTGGCAGGGGCTCATGGCTCTCTGTGGGTGCCCCCTCCCACGCACTGCTCACCAGCTCCTCGCCAGCACCCAGCAGGCCACTCTCAGTCCCGTCTGTGCAGGCAAAAGTGCTGCCCACTCCCTCCACAGTGGGCACTGGGACACCCTCCCTACTCGGATGTCCAGCCCTGGCAGTGCTCTCCTCCTTGCCAGGTGGGAGCTGGGGTGGGCTGTCCATGTACTGCCTTGGGGTACTCTCCCCAGGGAGCACTGGCGCGTCACCCATGTCACCCCTCGAGCACCCGGTTTCACAGCCAGTTCCTGGTACACTCGAGGCGCTCTCCCCAGCAAGCTCAGCCATGCCTCCCTGCCTCCTCTCTTCCTCTTCCTCTCTTGACATCCCAGCAGCACAGCCCTCACTCTGCCCTGCTAGGAGAACCCCCCCAGACTCCCTTTCCTCTCCCTGGGCATTTGGACCTGCAGCGTCCCACGTCAGCCCAGGCACGGTGCCCTGGTCACCCACCCCTGCCAGCAGCAGGACACTCTCTCCAGCGTGCTGGGAGAGGTCCCCGGCTGGATCCAAGGTGCTGCCCCCCAGAGGCTCTGACATGCCACCTGGCCCTGTTCGACATGCTGGCTTTGGGCTAGCCGGGGGCGTTGGACTAGTGGGGTCACCCCCAGGCTCAGGGCTAGCCTCTGCAGACCCAGAGTGGGCACCTGGTAGGGATGGAGAGTCAGGCTTGGTCCTCATCATCTGGTGGCCGTGGCTGAGCTCCTTGAGTCCTTCATCATGGGATGCTTTGTCCTGCCCATCCCTAGGCTGGGCAGCAGTTGGATCCAGGCACAGCTGCAGCACACTGGGTGATGCCCCCAAGCTCTTCAGTGCAATGGGGCGGATGTCTCCTGGCTTCTGGCAGTGGTCAGCAGGGGCTGCCCGTGGCTCCTTTGGGCTGGCATCCACCTTGGTCTCTCTCCTTATTGTTCTGCTCACCTGCATCGTGGCATGGGGGATTCGCCTCTGCCCCTCACCACTGCCCTGGCAAGTGTCCTGCACCAGGCGGTGCTTCTCGGTCTCCCGGCAATGCCCGGCCAGTGTGTCACCTGCCACTTGTGCTGATCTCTCCCGCCGCGCTTTGGGCACGTAGAGGGCCATGTCGGGCTTCCTGCGGCGCGGGCGGCTGCCCTCCGCCTCCGGCTGCATGGTGCCACTGCTGCCTGTTGAGAAGAGACAGTGTCACTGCCCTGCCTGCATCCCTATGGCCCCGCAGTGGGCGGCTCCTGCCTGGGTCGGTGGGTTGGGATCCCAGCCTGTCACCCATCCTCACTCCCACATCAGCTAGCACATAGCAATGGGTAGTGGATCCCAAACATTGTCCCCACAGAAGTGGCTCTGCAGATGTGTTTTGGCACCCAGAGCACCTCACAGCCCTACTGCTTTCAGTGGGATGTACTGGGCTTGGGGGAAGCAAGGAAACCCTTCCAGCATCACTGAGGCATCTGCCCTGCTCTGGTGGCTGCTTCCTGAGAACCCCCCAGCCCCATGGGCCAGCAGCCACGGCAGAAGCAGGACACAGAGCCCTTTGCACCAGTGACGTATTAAAAACCACAGAGAAGCTTGCAGCAGCCACAGAGCACCAGAAACCAAACCCCAGGCAAGGGACACCCCAGTGTGGGGACACAGCTGCCATAGCCCCGCTCACCTGCTGCCCTGTCCTGGCAGAGATTTATTTTTCATCATCTTTGGCAGAAGCAGGCATGCCGCAAGCCCCCCTGCCCCTATAAATATGCATCAGGCAGGGTTTATGGAGACGGATGGCGTGGGGGGCTGCGCTGCGGTTGAGGGGAAGGCAGAGCAGGGCTGGGCTGGGGCCCCGTGATTAATCACTGCCCACTCCATTTAAGGGGATTCATCATAGGCCGCTGTCAGGTAAATCACTGGAAAAACACCTCTTCAGTAATTAATGTGAAGTGACGGATGGACAGCCCCCGGGCCCATTAATCTGGACCATCAGCACGGACCGAGATTACGAATGTCAGGATGCATAAACTGCCGGCGGATCAATAAGGCCAGGAATTCATCCAAGGCTCTCATTTCCGAGGCACCTCCGGTACATTAGCCTCCCCTCCATGCAGCCCCCGACCGAGGCGCGAACGTTCCCCGTGGCCCCTCACCGACAGCCGGCAGCGGTGCCGGGAAGGCGAGGGGAGGCCAACCACTGGCTGGAAAGTGGCGTGCCACACGGTATCATCCCCTCCTCCTGATGGATCGAGGGATGGATAGTGTGATGGATGGGTCTCTCACGGCTCTCTGGAAACCGCCAGCAAGCCTGGGCAGGGCAGTGCTCCCCAGTATTGCCCCAGTGTCTGTGTCTGCATCCCGTGGCCGTAGGCACCTCCACAGCACGAGGCGTAGGCACGGGCACCAGTGTGATGCTGGGCACCATCCCAGGGCTGCCCCAACCATTTTTCTGTCTCCACAGCTCTTGTCATTTCCCCCCCCCCTCTTTGATACACTAATTTTGCTGGCAGAACGATCCCCTTTATCTTTATCGACCGTGAGAAAGGAACGTATTCTACAAACCCTCCAAGGTCTGGATTAGTCATTTTTCAACACCGAGGCACTATACATTTTCTCAGCAAGCGGCAGCCCAGGCGTCGGAGGGGAGGGGGTACCAGGAACCATTCCCCCCCCCCCC
>NW_010205775.1:15359-19185 GCF_000695765.1 Mesitornis unicolor
AGCACCACCATTTCCAACCACACAGAACTTCCAACTCGATCAAAATACAATCTGCTAAAGGGTTTTTCCCAGCCAAGCTCAGAGTTTCAGCCCATGGGACATCACTGAACACCTTGGAGAGGATCACTGATCCACCAGGCTCTGCTTTCTGAGAATTTCCAGCATGGGGAGCAGAACGAGAGGAGTATTGCTCCATGTACATCCTAAGTCACCTCCAAGAAAAGCCTTCACACTGGATTTATGGGCTCCTCGAAAGCTTCCCGTTCACCTTGCCTCACCCTCCAAAGCAGATGGTGCAGCATTAGCCAGACGGCTGGTGCTGGGAGCATCCTCTTCCTGCATAGCTTTGCCTCTGCCTGCTGCACACTGCTGGGGAAGTGCCGCGTCCCGCAGCCTGGGGAGAAGCGCATCAAGGTGGTGGCTGGCCCATGCTGGCAGGATTGCTGCAGCACTTTGTTTTTTCACCTCAGGGCAGCACAGCTCCTGCCCCCAGTCTATTACACACTTCATCGATGCCACGGCCACGCGTCGGCACCGACTGATTTCACGCTCTGGGAGGCAGAGCAACGGCCCCAGCTTCGGGTCTCATTCACACTACGCTGGGCAGGGCAACCCTGCTGCTTCCAGACTCTGGGACCAAGCCCCACAAAGCCAAGCAGAGCATCCCCAAAAGGACCCGTGCTGCCCTGGATGCTGCCCTGCTTTTCGGAATCGGCTATAGCAAACCAGCTTGGCATTGTGGCATCAAGCAGGGAAAGGCAGCCCCAGACTGGGCATCCCACAGTACCATGGTAAAAGTGGCGGTGGGAGCACTGCTCAGCTGCCTGGCACATAACGCTTCCCAGCCTGGTGCAACACAGCCTGGCGTGGCCAGGGGCATGCTGGAGCATCAGTCAGGAGGTGGCCAGAGCTCCCCATGGGCACACGCTCTCCTCGCAACATCCCCAGGAAAGTGCTGCTCATGGGAAGCTTGTGCTCGCGGCATGAGTTTGTGAGGTCTCACAGCTGCCTGAGCAATGTTTCTGCTCTGCCTGAGCCTGCGTTTCTCCTCTAGCAACTGTCTGCAACACAAACAGGCATTATTTTCTCTCAGATTTCTCTCCCCATCCTGTCCAAGGAGACCTCACAAACAACAGCAAGACAGGGCTGACTACATTGCAGACCCTAATTCACACATCACCAAATTCCTGCATCACCTGCATCCCTGCCTGGCAGGTGAGGACACCTACAGCGCAGCTCTGATGGCAAAGCCAGGGCTCCCACTGCCTTCTCCTGCTGCGGGCAGAGATGCTGGCCATGGTCTCGCAAGGGGAACCCAGGAACAGGCAAGGATGCTGAGCTGTGGGGTTTACATGGAGCACGCCAGTTCCTGGAAAAGTTTCAGTGCCACCCAGTGCCCTCCCAGCAGGCTGCCGCATTTCCTGGCAGGGAGCTGTATTTTTAGCCTCCGAGGTTTCTAATTCCACCCAATCCATACTCCCATCAATAGAGCAGATAACCTTAAAGCCTTGACAGTGAACAGGGATGGCAGCATCAGGGGACTGGGAGCCTTGGGGGACCACGCGCAACTCTCAGCAGGCAGCTTGCACACCCGCAATGTCACTCTTTACAGCCTGCCACAGATTGGGCTCTTTGGAGGGGAAAAAAATAAACGTAATAACAAGGCTAATAAAAAGGCAGGTACAAGGAGATTTTAAACAGCCCCGCTGGGGAAGCCGCCGCTCGCAGGGCTCATCCCATGCCAGGCACGCACCACAGCACGCTCACCAACTGCACAACGCCAGCGCCCGGGTAAGGATTGTCCAAGGTTTTGGCTACCCTGCACCTCTCCGGCTCTGAGCAGAGCTCCAGCCCAGCCCGCTCAGCTCACACAGCAGGCGACAGGGCCAGGGAAGGACCTGCATACCTGGGGAGAGGCAGAGTGCAGGCAAGAACACAGAGCCATCAGTCTGAGGCAAAGGAGCAGAGAGCCGAACCCGTCTGACTCCTGCCTGCAGCCCCATGGGCTTTAAGATGTCCCTGTTCCCTGCTGCTGGGAGAAAGATGCTCTCCAGCAGCTGAAGCAAATGTTGGCTGCAGGAAGAGGGAGCAAAGGCATCAAAGGCACTGGGAAAAGAGAGATTTCAATCATGCTTTTCACTTGTGATGCTCTTAAGAGATATCTGGAACATGAGAAAGGGAAGGCTGCAGACAGAGGGGGGATTTGTAAGTCGATAGTGTCCCCTCACAGCCACAGGAGGGAAAAGGGACAACAAAGCAGCAGAAGGAGTTAACAGCCAGAGGGCCAAGGGGAATACAAAGGACTTCCCAAATATACCCAGGCAGAATCAGCACAAAAGTGAAAAGATCTATTAATAAACAAGGAGGGAGAGAAAATTAATGATGGCTCAAAAATAAAGATGACTCAAAAGGGCAAAATTACTGTTTTTAACCAGAAAAATGCAAATGAGGCAGAGGCCTCACAAAAACAGCTGCAGGAAAGCAAAAGCAGCGTCTCCACATACACGGTCACCTGGCTGGCATGGCCAGTGCCGAGTCAGCTGACTACCCTGCCGACACACATGGTGCCAGGAAGAAACCAGGGCCCTGGTGACAGGCAGAGCAAACCAGGCGCCAATTCTCTGTGTGAGAAAGGACAATAAAACCAGAGCTGGGCACACGATAAAGCCTGTGCCAATCCCTAGCGCAGAACATTACAGCTGGAGGAAGGAGCCTGCACACCCACCGTGATAGGCTCCTGGATGAAGGATGTTGCCTTGCCCAGCAAGAGACATTTCGGAAGAATTGCTGGGCAAAGTTTATGGATAAGGCAAGTGAGACACAATTCAGCAGAACTTCAGTCTTACACCATCTCCGAAACTTTCACTTGAATACTGGATTGTAACTATATTTGTAGATGATACTGAGCAGAGAGGTGTTGCAAACACTGGCAAAAGCAGAGAAATTATTCAAAGGATCCGAGAAATGTAGGCAGGAAACAAGACCCAGTCTGGGAAAACAAAGGGAAAATAACCTGAAGCAGCTACTCAGTGGGCAGCAGCAGCCCGGAAAGCAAGGCCCAGAGCCCTGCAGTGTGCTCAGACTGGAAAGCAGGTGGCCAGGGTGACCGCCACAAAATGTGCAAGGGGCAGAAGCTGGTCACCAGCATTGTGCCATGGGCTACCCTGAGGCTGCAACAGCTCCATAGCGGGCAGCACGCAGAGCCCTGCAGGCAGCATGAAGGATGGAGGAGATGCCAAGAGCAAGCAGGCAAGCCATGAAAAAAAGCGTCCAGCGTCTGGGAGCACCAGCCATGTGTTTTACAAGCCATGGGAGCCCAGAGCACCAAGTGCCCAGGGATGCCATATAACTCCCCTGCCCACAAGGGTTGTCACTGCCAGTATAACCCCGTGACTCAATAAGTTGGGAGAGTTACAGGGTCAATGTGCCATGGCACCTGGGAGCTCCAGGTGCTGCTTGCCAGCAGGGTGGGCAACAGGGCTGGGACATGGGGTGGGGGTCAGGGTAGGGACAGTGGGGTATGGGACAGCGCTGGGACATGTGGTGAGGATCAGGGCTGGCACAGTGGGGTCAGGGACAAGGTAGGGAGAGTGGGGTGGGGAACAGGTCAGGAACAGAGGGGTGGGGGACAAGGCTGAGAAGTGGGGTGGGAGTCAAGGATGGGACATGGGATGGGGAACAAGGCAGAGGTATGGGGCGGGGATCAAGTCTAGGACATAGGGTGGGAGATACGGCTGGGACGGTGGGGTGGAGGACAGGGCTGGAACATGGGGTGGGGATCAAGGCAGGGACAGTGGGGTAGGGGACAGGATAGGGACATGAGGTG
>NW_010205776.1:0-22240 GCF_000695765.1 Mesitornis unicolor
ATCCCTAACGTTCTGTGATTCTGTAACTGGAGCCTGTGGAGCAATTCTTTGGCAAAGGGTTGGAAGGGAGATGTCAAGTATCAAAAGGAAATTTCTGTTACATGTGGCACTTTTTATGCTGTCAGAAATGTACAATTGGAAGAGGGACTGAATCATCAAGACCAATTTCTGCCATAACAGGTCCTAATCTGAACAGTACTTTTCTGTTGAATTACTAGGAAGTGTGCAACGAAGATTTGTAACTAAGAAGTTTAAGAGAGATTCTTTACTCAAATGGCTCAGTCTTCTTAACTTGTTAAGCAATTAATTGCTCCAATTATCCAGCCAGTCAGAAGGTGTAATTCCAGGAGCTGAAGGATAAAGTCAGTAACATTGCCCTCCTCTGCAGACTACTATTCATCCAGAGTGACAGTGCTGGGTTAGACTGCCTTAAACGTGTCAGACACACATCTCATCCACAGCAGGCTGTACCTCTCAGGTGACCTCCCTTTGGTCTCCTCTTACTACTAAATTTTTAAGAATAACAGGAGGATGAAATATCAGAAAGACAAGATTTTCCCAACTCACATTTTGTAGATACTTGTTAAAGTTTTGGGGGTTTATATTGCTAATTTTATCACTAGATTTCCTCACCTTTCACAGGAGGCCACTGTCAAGCATCTAATTTTGCAGGTGAGAAAATGGAAGCACAGAGCTATGAGATGATTCATGATCATTCAGAATCTGGGAAAGGCAAATCTAGGAACACAAACAGAGTCTCCCAGTCCCATTTGCCCACTAAGCAGCATTATAAACTGAGGCAAGATATTATTCAAAGAGTAAAGAAGAAGAAAGCCACGATGTCTGACTGTGTCATGCTATATTCTGAATGCATATTTGACTGCCAGGTACCCTGTCGTGCCTGTGGAGGACAGATTCAGGCCTTCTACTCATCTCTGCATTCAAATTCTCATGCAAAGAGTTGAATATTCTGTGATAAATCATCAGCTGGACAGAAATGTATTCTAATACAGAAATATATGATCCCTTTTCTAAATCCTTTATATTTGAATAAATGGTACCATGTTAATGTTGACACACTGCTCTCTTAAGGTTCTCTTCTATTGACACACACTATCACCTCCGAACTATTTTAAAACTAGGCAACAACCAAGAGCAGATGGTCAGAACATGAGGGTCCTTGAGTCCTGGACTCTTGTGCTGCGTAGAATTGGAGTGGTCCTTCTGCGCAGCTCCGCAGTCACATCTGGACTGTCATCTGTTCCAAACACAGTCGGAAATGAAACCAAGGCACTTTTTCGTTTTGCTGCCTGGAAGTCATCTGACTCTTCATGCAAAGCAGAGGTTTCACACCCTTCTGTCATACAACACCTTACACCAATTACCCGATGATGTCCTCCAGAGTCATGTCAAATTTCACTATGACCACTGAAGAAAGGTTTTTCCCTTTCATTTTTTGTTTTATGTGTACTCCTCAGTGTGCTGGCTGAGTGGTTGGTAAGGAACTGCCCTTACCAGCCCAGCAGATCTCTGCCAGACTTTCGTTTCTCTAAAACTCAGTGGCTTCCTCTATTACTACTGCCCAAGGAAAGCAGCTCAGGGTTGGAAAACCCTCTCTGAGTTGTCATTCTGACCATACATCACACTTCATCTTTTAGCCTCCCTTTCCTATAAAGCAACAGAAATAATTCCTTTGGTTTCTACTTCACAATGCTGGGGAAAAGGTAAGGGGTTTAAGTGATTGAAGTTTGCATACACGTTGTACCACTGCTATGCAATTGCTAAATAATTTTATTCATGTTACCACTATCTGCAAAATAGGTGTCTTGATAATCAGGCTTCATGACTTTTTGCAACTGACCCTTACGAACACACTGTAAGACTAACATTTTTCCCTACCTCAAAAAAACCCTCACCACTCTTCCCCAGGTACAGCTATGTTTCATCGGTGCTACACATCACGGCAGATGTAGCTGTGACCTCTTGATCTCTGTGATTTAGAGGATATTTCCAACGGTCATCAGGGATAATGTTGGCACAAAACAGCTACCTCATTTTATAAGGAAAAAATTTTGGGGCAGAAGGGATTTCTGAAATTCTCAAAATGAACTCTTTGGGCAGTTTTCCAAACAAAATACTCTATCCTGCCCATTCCAAGCACTTTTTGGAAATGTTACTATTTGAGAGAACTGCAAAACTAGTTTGTACCATCTGAAATATGACACAAGGAAGACCCTTTGGCCTCCATTATGTACTCCAGTCTGCACACATTCAGCAGTGGGAAAACGTATATTATTGATCCCTCTTTCCAGTCACAAAGTTTCTCACACACATCAGCTGCTGAGTCTTGTGGTGTTAGACATCTAGAGAGACAGATGTCCAGATAAATAATGAGCTTATGGTTGCAACTTTAAGTGATTAGAGTGTAAGTTCAAGATTAAAATCATGGCACCTTGACTGACACAAGACATCCGTTTCATACTTCTCTTCAAAATTTCAATTTGGTTACTTCATGTGGGATGGAAGAAAATTTATAGGCTGGGAAAACATTTCCCCACAAAACACTAATGATTATTTTCTGAATTAGTAAGAGGCAATAACTCCCCCATCACAGTCTGAATACTCATCCATGCTGTAAGAGTTCAAAAAGGAAGAAGAAGATAGCTGCGAACAAATGTTCTGGGCTGGCCTTTCTCACACACTGTTGTGGATTTTTTGGCCACTCATAACTGTATGACCACCAGCTCTGTATAGTCTAAAGATTCCAGTAGTAGCATAATGTGAATATTCAGGACTCATGTTAAAATAGTTTTGTGGAACATATAAAAATGATAACAAATATTCTTCTCAGGTCACCTGTCGCTTTTAACAGCAGCTAATGTTCTTGTTTATAAAAATGGGCATAATGCTTTCTCCCTTCTCTATACTTGAATGACTGCTGAATTGTGAGAGGTTCTGAAACTGAACAGAGGGACCTGTAACATATGTGTTGTCATTACTGATTGTGCATGGACAGCAGTATGTAATGGAGACCAAAGGGTCCTCCTTGTTTCTTGTGCCATATTTCAGGTTGGTACAAACTGATATTCCAGCTCTCCAAAAAGCACAGTTTGCATGTATGAGCGATTAAGAAACTACAAATTTTCAGTGAGAGATAACCATGAGAGAGGGAGATACAATCCTAAAATGCTATTTTTCTTGTAGAGAGGTATGGAAAACAATTATAAGATTGTAGAAGACAGTAACGGAAAAGTATGGTATGTGTTTTTACTCTATGCTTCTGCAGTTTGGAGTCATTTCACACATCCAACTCTGGATTAAAATCTATTGTCCATAAAACAGAAGAAGACACCAAATCTTATTCAATTTTAGTTTAAGTCTATATCAATAGAAAAGCAGCACAACTGTTGGCATGGCAGCAGCTCAAATTATGGCTGGCGTTGCATAAAATACCTCCTGTGCTACAACCACAGAGTGTCTACGGGTTTTTCCACATAAAACCTTTCATTTTCACCAGTTCTTCATTCTTCCAAGAAGAATAAAACACTTACTCTTGAAAGTTTTCTGTTTTCAGCACCATAATAACCTTTGGAGGTATGGCTGGTTCCGAGCATTATGTAATGAATCTTACAGTATTTGTGTCCTTTTTAAAGCCCAAGATTCTTGTCTTACATGATTTCATGAATCTCAGGGTTTATTTTAGAGTTTTGGGGTTGGGATTTTTTTATAATCACTTTCTAATCATCATGGTTGCAGGAAAAAGTTTGAAAACAAGAACTTCTAAAAGCATGATAAGGCAAATAGAAAAAAACTACAATTTAAATGTAATTGTTTCAAGATTCTTCCTAAGGACTTTTGAAATACTTTTCACTAGACTTTGTAGACACTAGCGGCACCTACAACATTCGTAATGTTGGTTTTTAATATTAACCAGGCAATGTTATCAGTCCAATGTTATCAGTAAAACATAATGACTTCGAATAAGGCATCTGTGATAAGGCAGATGTGCCTTGATGGCTATAAAGTCTTCTGGAATATAAAGTTAAATTTTATTAAAATAGTTCTTCCCAAAGTGATCTTCCAAGGTTTTCTAATTCTTCTCTAGTAGCCCTGCTCTTCATAAGGCCAGCACACTAATACTTCCATAACCTTTTCCGAAAATATTTCCATTAGTTTTAAGGCAACATTTTAACTCACTTTAAGAGCAATAATTCATTAAGATAACAATTCCATTGTACTTTGACCTGTGATCTGTGGTTCTGACTTTCTGCTGTTTTCTGTGAACATATATGCATATGTCTACCGTTTCTGTACATTAATAGACAGAAAAAATATCACAGATTTTGCTTACAGTGTCTTTCTCCAATTCCTAGTAAATGAGAGCATGTTTTCCTCTGTGCCTTAACTCTCAATACACACAGTCTGCTATTCAGTTGCATTTTCATAAGAACAGGTCCACCTTCAAAAGAAGCCATCTGAACTTCTGCATCCAGATATCATGGCGCCTTTTCCATAGGACCATGTTATTTTTAAAGAGAGAAGACTGAAGGATGCCAGTCTTGGATGATCTGTCAGTTTTGGCATGTGTTGGATGAATCCAATTAGGGGTCTACACTGGCCTTGTCACAGACCAGCTTGCAGCTTTCCGAAATAGCAGAGACTCTGCTGAAAATTTGTTGCAGATTGATACCACAGTCTTCTGATCAACATAACACTTTTTATACATTCTCAATATTACAACCAAATGATGCTTTTCAGACTTTGAACCTGTCGGTGAGCCAGCACCACTGATCTTCTTTCCATTAGGTTTACTGAATCTTCTCTGCGTGTTGGGTTTTGTGATTCATTCCTTCTCCTTAGGTTGATTTTCTGCGTTGTGGGCTTTTATTTGCATTGGAGTATTTTGGTCTAGTTTATAGCAAGGAATTAAAGTGCCATTCAAATTTTCATTGTACAGCTGTAATTGTTTTCATTTTAAGTACTTTTATCGTACAGACACATTTATCGTTGGAGATTAATATTCAAATTTGGAAGAAAGGACTAGTGAAAGAAATCCTGTAATGCTTTAATTTCTTACTAAATTTTCTAAGTTGAAACACGAGCATTTAGGGCAAAAATCTGATAATTTTCACGTGTTATCTCTTACACAACTTATAATTGTTAAATATCACATATGTATATGCAAACACAAATGTGTAGGTGTGGGCATATGTTGGAGACTAACTCAGTGATCTATTTCAAGCACCAGTAAGAAAATATCCATGAAATATTTCAAACCACCCTACACAGTGGGCATTGTTTATCACAACCATTTGGAAACATCCCCAGGAGGTTTCTTAGCAGAAAGCTGCTGTGTGATGAAATCTTTTCTTCTAAAACAATCCAAGAGACAGTTTTGTGGGGATTCCCCTTCCCTGCATTCTTTTTAATGCCATTCATAGTTGCATGACTGAGCAAGCCAGTCATCTTTTCTCACAGAAAAAAAAGCAAATCAGTATGCAGATTTGGTCCTACCTGTTTCTGTCCTGCCTCCAGAACACTTACGAGCCCACCAGAAAATCAGGCATACAAGCAATCCATCCACAGATGACATTTTACTTAGAACTAAACTTCTTGAGAGCAATTTGCTTGCAAAGACTTTCCAGTTAGATTCAGAATTTGAAGTGAAAGGAGAAATATGCAAGACCTTTGCTTTTTAGTAGTTAAAAGATGAAGAAATGCTTCACACCCTGAGTACATTTCCTCTTCATCTCCACAGGAAATAAGGCTGCCTCTAGAAGAGCTACTGTGGGTCGAGTGTAGATGCACTTTATTTTAAAGTCACATATCTTCTTTTTTCAAAGGTCTGGACAAACAGCTGTGAAGTGCTCTGAATGGACACTCCCTAGTTAGCTTTAGGCAATATAAAGATTTAATTAGCTAGAAATAAATATTTTAAAAGACCAAGAAACGAGAGAAGTAAGTTTATGTTGTTTTTTCCAAAGAGGCTAATGTGTCTCTGCCCCCAAACTAAAGCAAAGCAAGTTTCTAAAAAGATAATAAAACTAACAAATATTGGAGAAAAGCAAAATGCAATCTCAAGTAGCATACTTTAAAGTAATCCAAATGTAAATACTGTAGCAGGTTGGGTTGCTAATCTTTTTTCCTAAGGAAACAAAACTTATGCAGTTTCTCTAGCTGTCAGTTCCTTCCTTGTCAGTAACTTTTGACCAGAGTCAGCAATTTTACCCAAATTTGAGATGTCTCACAGCTAATTTAGGCTTTGCCACTTTCATTAAAATTGGCAGCTAAGCAACAGCAAGATTGTTCTACTAATCATGGACCACGTGTTGATATTTTAAAGTGTCTATATGTGTCAGTTACCATAAGGAGGGAAACAGCTTTCCTAACACAGCAATTTGATTGTTGTGAAAGTGTATTCATTCCATCAGTTACTCAAGAGTTAGATAGTAGCTGGGGAAGTCTACATGGCAGTTATGAAAAACTTCCAAAACTTACAAAACAGAGTTATGAAAGGAACCTTACCCTTCCATTTAAACTAATCTTGTTTCACATTAATATGTACGTGGCTCTGGATTCTTGCTTCATCCTTTTTCGATAGTTTTGGTTTACCACATCAGCCTATTCTGTGCATATCTGTGCAGCAAAAGTGAAGGAGAAACTGTAGCATGTGCTACCATAGCTAGGGTTTTTTTATTTTAATCTAGGTAGTGTGAATATCAGTAGCAGAGGAGCAATGATACACCAGGCTTTAGCCGAGGTGTACTATGTCTAACTCCACGTACACAGGCAAAGTAGAGTTGTTCTTTCAAAGCTTTGCAAAAGCAGATATACAAGTTGAATTTCATTTGGAAAGGGATCAGAGTCCAGACACACCAACTCTGGTTTCCATCAGCATGCTTGAAATGTCCTCCGCTTTCCATAAGAGATTTTTCTTCTGGAAAACTTGCAATTCTGGATTGATAGTTGTTAAAAAAATACACAGATTTTAGATCAGCTAATAATTGTTTCCCTCCCATATAAAGTAAAATGGCATATCAGTGAGATCTACGATAGTGTGCCATTTGTTCTGTAGGTGGAAATTTAAAACCAGTCTCCTGATCATCCCCACTCACCATACTTCGGGTTGCATTTGGGAGCCCTCTTGAAACTTGCAAAAACTGATTCCTCTCAGGTAAAATAAAAATAGAAGATATTTTCGTAAACTCCTTGATGTTCTCCAATTATTATCAGGAGTTCAGGCCATGGGACCAGACTAGAGCTAGTTCAAAATAAACTCAAAATAAATGCAATGTTGAAGCTGGGTCCTTAATGCCAGGTTTTTATTACTTACAGATCTGCTTCTATAGCTTTGCTCCTTTTGCTAATAAAGACATAAGATAACTTGCAACAATTTCTGATATCTTATTTGAAATGTTTCCGTACTGAAGTTGAATGCTCTAAGCAATATGGATCAGAAAATTAAGATGTTGCTTGTACTAGACTCTGAACCAAAATAATCAGACACAAGTAGACAGATAAGTGTACAGAAATAAATACTTGTGGAAGAAGCAATGAAACTTTTAAAACTAGTCATGAATCTTGTATCTGAGCACATATAGAAACCTGTCATGGTTTAGGCCCAGTGCATAACTGAGCACCACGATGCCCCAAAAAACGACTAGTCAAAATAAGGACTGGGAGGGATTCTCACCACTTAAAAAGGTAACAGGCAAAAGACAGACTCATCATAAGGAATAAAAACAAAACAATTTTCATTTGTTACCAACATCGGAGTAGAACGATGGGGGATGCAACCAGATCTTAAAGTCAAAACACCTTCCCCCCACCCCTCCCTTCTTCCCGGGCTCAGCTTTTGTTCCTGGTTTCTTCACCTTCCCCCTTCCCCTTTGTCTTGATGCACACAGGGATGGGAGTGGGGGGTTGCAGTTGGTTTTCATGCCATGTGCTCCTCAGGAGTAGGAAAAAAACTCCACCCAGCCTCTCTCTCTGCTTCCATGTGCCCCTCCCACTTTCCATAGGGGAGAAAAAGTCCTCAAGAATCTAATATAGGTCTGCCCACAGCTGCAGTTTCCCTCACACATGAACTGCTCCAGCACACACTGCCCGGAGTCACGGCTTCTTCAAAATGGTGCCCCGCCCCCACCGCTGAACTCTACAGCCTGCAGGCCAGTCGACCCGGCTCTTGCCACGGGTTGCAAAAAGGGGAACCTGGACTCTGTGTCCTCCTCCTCCCTCTCCTTTCTTTCCTTCAACAGTTGTTCTCCTTGGGCCCCACTCTTTTCTTCGCTGCAGGTCTCTTCTTATGGTTCTGGAATTCCCAGCTCTCTCTTTTTTTTGGGGGATGGAACTGCAGCAGGGCTTAAGCTTAAGTTGTTGTCGGGGCTGGCCAAGCCCAGGGTCGTGCCACCCACACCTGGGCCGCGCTGGTCAGAGCCGGTGCTAGAAAGAGAGCGAAGCATGCCCTGCACGGCCCTTAAATACATGAATTCACAGGGGCACTGATTGGCTTGGCCCTGGTCATACGTGGGTCTGACAAAGGAAAAGGGGGAGCTTTACAGGTAGCTTCTTAAAGGGCCATCTCCATAGCCCTTCCCCCGTTACCAAAGACACAACCAAAAACCCCTCACAGAAAACCCACAAAACCTATTTTAAAAACCTATAATTTCTGGCATTGCATCTTGAATTACATTGGAATGCATCAGCTCCTTCTCTGCTTCCAATGAAGTCTTTGCTGCAACTGTATGTCAAGGAGTCAGCAATAATGAAGTGTTGATTAGCTGAAGGAGTGGATTCACATTGTTTTTGCAGTCACCTCAAATCACAAGATTATACTTCCTTGATATTCACGGGCTCAGGAAGTTTGTAGGTCTTGCAATAACTCCAGAAGTGATGCAGAAATAATGAAAAATGAAATAGTGAAGTAGTAGACATGACTAGAGCACAGACAGCAAATTTTAGGAAAAACAGAACTAAAAGCAGAGGTGATAAAGAAATTTTATATGTCACAGAAGGAACCATTAGTCAATAGGTCTGAAGGAGTATCTTGGAGAAAGCAAAATGGGGCTGAGTAAAGTATCAATAAAAGACACTCCTCTGGAGTCATAAGGTGTCCACTATCCAACCCCTGGTTGGATAAAGATAAAATATGACTGAGCAGTATGACTTTGAAGGTAAAAACTACTGGGAAATATATCATTATGGCTGATGTTATTTCTCCAAATAAGACTGGATGTTGTTACACAAGTTATAACTTTTCAGTTAAACAATGATGTTTTCATTTCAAAAAGAAACATTTTTAGAAGTCAGAGGAACTGAAAACTGGGTTTGAATGCAAAGGTAAATATGATGCAAGACCTAGAATTGCTGGTGGACAACTGAACATAAGTGTATTTCATCTTTGCAGAAGTGAAGACAAATGGTGTCATGAACTGCATCACCAGAAGTACACCCAACAGATCCTGGGATGTTCTCTTTCCCACTCTGGTTGGTACTTGTCAGGCCAAACCCAGCATAGTGCAGCCAACTTTGGCTTTACCCCAGTTCAAGAGGGGGAGCTTTTCCAGTGTGAAAAATAGGAGAAGATTCATTAGATGACCTCCAATGTGACTAGAGGGTTGGAGACCTCTACTTATGAAGAAAGACTGAAGGAATTGCATTTGACTAGCCACAAGGCAAGAAGGTTTGGGAGTATCTAACGACAGTCCTCCACTACCCAAAAGGTAGTCACAGAGAAGATGGAGGTACTCTCTTCACACAGATAAGTGGTGAAAGGCCAAAGTGCAATAGGCTCAAGTTGCTTCAGGGGAATCTTCTGCACGAGAAAAATTAAACATCAGAGTAGGCTGCCCAAAAAAGTGGTGGAACCTACCTTCAAGTATTCAGCACTGGGCTTGACGGGGCCCTAGATAACTTAACCCAAGGCCCCACTTACAGCAGAAGGTTGGACCGGGTATCTCCAGGGCTCCCTTTTTACCTGGGCTTTTCTGTGATCCTATCTGATGAGAGCAGCCAACCCACCACCTCCTCAAGAATAGCAGGAACATAGCAGGGCTCTTTGGGACAGAAAGAAGGACTGGTCAGCAGTGATAACTGCATCTTGGATGTCTAAAGAGGGGTAAGAAAGAACTTCCCAAGTTTATACCAAATCAGTCCACACACACACACAAAAAAAAATAAAAAAAGAAAACAGAAGTAGAAAAACAGCACGTTATGCTATCATCATTTAAACGAAAGACCATAAGGAAAGAAGTGAGGTTGGTACAGGTCAAGGCTGGGCTAGGTGACTGTATATGTTGTAGCCCAAAAATTAGATAGACAATTTGTCTTATTTTTTAATATGGAGGGGGACATTAGGAAGCATTGGTGAATGTAGTAAGTGAGCAAGATAATTTTGAGAGTTGCTGACACAGAACATGGAAGCAAAGTCAAGATGACTGATAGCAACAGGAATAGAAACAATCTCCTCTAGGGCAAAAGCAGAAGCAAGAACTTAGAGTTAAAGATCCTTCCTTCAAGGAAACAAACAATGCACATAAAAATGTAGTTGCAGTAGGGAGAAACTTTAATCAATCTATCAAATGAGTGGTAGCCCTTTCACACTGGAGAACAACAATTGCAACAATTGTCATTAAGAAAGGGACAAATAGCAAGCAAGGCAGAAAGAGACGTTATCTGAGAAGAGTGGTGTGCAAGGCTTTAGAAAAATTATTAAATAATCAATCATTAAAGATGAGGAGGCAAAATAATAAAATCCAACCTAGGTTCAATCAAAGGCAGACTGAAATTAAAAGAACTTGATTTACTTGAGGATGGAATTAATAAAATAGGGTGAAATATGACTGTGCAAGTGCCAGTCCAGGTGTGTGGCTTCAAGTCAGAAGAAGTTGGGAGGGCATCCTTTGGAAGAGGAGAGCAATCCCCATGGTGCCACTGCTCATCGCAGGAACCATCAAGGCAGTTCCGAGATAGAAATGGACACTGTGAAGATTAACTGGGCATTCCAAAGGACAGAAAAAGGGAATAATGCCAATGTACAGTTGTGGGTTAACCCTGTGCTATATAGATGAGTTCAAACTAGAAATGGTCCAGACAACAAGTAGAGAGCTCTTGTTTTATAAAAGAAGTCTAGAAGAGTTTGGTTTCTTCAGCTTCAGAAAAGCAAAGGCTAAGAGAAGACATAATTGTTACATGAACTACATTAAAGTGGGAAAACAGCAAATTCAATAAATTGTGTAAGCTAACAGAATAAACTGATTCTACGCAAAATGACTATAAAATGACCATGAGCAAATTTAGACCAGAAAATGGAAGACTTCTGGCAGAGCATGAGTCACTGGAACAGACTTCCCAAAAGAACAAGGAGGGCTTCATAAGTACAATATTTCTTCAAAGCATCTCATTCCTTCCCTAAGCTCAGTATCTGGTGCATACAACTTATGAAAAATTCTACAGTTTCCATTTAGAGTGTTAAAAGTGATCATTTATACCAGTTGGTTCGATGAGTGGCTGCCTTATTGCTAGTTCCAGGCAAAATGATTTTCCTGATTTTACTACTAAATAATTAAACCTTGCTGTGCTTTCTTCTGTCTGATTGGAGAAACCTAGTGTTTCTTATGAAGTCCCTCCTGTAGATGTGGTTGCAATCTGGTTGATGTTTTATCTTCCCTCTCATGGATGAGATTGAACTGATATCTTTAACGTCTTGTTTTTACCAGAGGTCACATTTTCTTATAACTTTCCTTCAAATTCTTTGCAATATTCTAATGTTTCAAAGAAATGAAAAGTAAGAGCAGACTCAGAAAATCAATAGTGAAACCACATGCAGAAGTTATATCCTTCTGCTTCCTCTCAGTAGTCCTCATTCATGGATGACTTGAGCACCTATATTCTTTTTGCCACAGTACAACATGAGCAGTTTATAACAATTCTTAAGTCTTTTTACAGTTACCAAAACACTTGTCCTAGAGGTTAGGTCTGGGAAATATTCTTTACTAGATTATAGCCCCCAAGCACGTCAGTGTGGCCTCTTCCTTTCCATCTGTCCCTCAAGGATTCACTTGGTTTCTTCTCTATACAGAGGAATGAACACCAGGATTTTGCTTTTCATCAGATTGTGCTGAACATATCTATCAGGTGAGCACAGTTTGTATCAGCAAGACATTCACTCCAATCATCCTTTGGTATCAGCAGGCCTTTTCGGGAGTGCAGGGCATGCAAGCCCAAGTTGCTGGTCTCAGAGAGGCCAATCCACTGACTCAAATCACAGCCCTGCACTCAATGCTGCACCCTCTTTTTGTAGCCATTCACAACCCTGCAATTTTCTCCAAACTTTGAATTAACGTGGCCTTGCTAAGTGGAATGTGAAATTTTTCTAAAAAATCCCCCAACATTTCATGCATCGAGAAACACACTTCCATTTCCACACTGATGTCAAAGTTGCCCCAAAACGTCAGAAATAGCCTGAAACTGAGAAGCAATGTGGCCACCCCGTCACCATCCACGTTGCGGCTTCCCTCTACACAGGGGAGGAAAGAGAGAGCAGGGGAGCCTCCCAGGCATGAGAGTGATGCCTGGTACCCACTCAAGAAACTCTGAATTGATGGCTGGTGTGGGCTGCCCTTCTCCAGCCACCACAGTTGTCCGCTGACTCGGGATTCACATCTGCAAGCCTTCGTGGGGCAGCGGCATACGTGAAACCCTCTTTCCTCTGCCGCCGGTAGAGAAACAGGCTGCCTTTTCCACTGACAGCCTGTGGTTTCTCATTCACAAAAAAAAATTTTTCCTCACATCTAGGAGGCTCGATTGTAAATAGTTTTATCAAGTGAGTAATTTACCACACCTGTGGTTTATCTCTGTGAGCTTTCTTCACCACTTGGAAAGTGCTACTGGTTATTCCCTGATCGTTACACAGGAACAGAGAAAACATTTACACTGACATGACAGAATTTGTCTGGGAGACGTCAGTGGGTCCTTCGCTCGTGGTTAAGGACAAGAGGTTGGGCTGGCACAAACCAATTCCTTCACGTGGGGAGGGACAAAACAGGAAATAATTGAACATGCTTTACTAACGATGGACATGAACTACCAAGCTTCACCTGTGACAATAAAACCAACGCTGTGTATTTTGTTGTTAACTACTGCTCATTGAATCTTTAGGAGAAATAATCTAGCAAAAACCCTTTTATGCATGTTTGCTTCTTCTTTCCTTTTCATCAGTTCTGTCAAAAGCATGGTTGCACCATGAGTACCAAAATGACTTAAACAAATAGCACTGGGGGAAAGTGGAAGGAAAACCATCAATCAGTTAATGTTAACAAGCGATTCACGCTAATAATCCAAAACTCTGCTATTATGCCACACATGTAGAGGTCTTTTTGAGGCCTTAAAGAGAAGAAAAAATATGATAATTGACTAAAAGGTTGTTTTAAAAGCAAAATCAAACCTGCACACAACTCAAAAGAAAATTAAATTTTGTGTAACCAGACATCACAAGCCCACTTCTGCTCATCAGTTCATTGATTAAAACACAGATAAAAGGTTTGAAGCATTCTGTTTTTTCAGCTGAGGCTTTGATAGATCAGGAGACACGACAAACCACCCAACTCTGTGACTGGCCAAAAAAAAGTTTGACTGGTGATGGGATCTGAGGCTGAAACAGGCAGGTGGCACAGCTGCTGACCTTGAGGCCAGGTAACATCCTAGGGAAGTTCCCTTTTTCTGTTTCTCAGGCCATCATGGCCAGTGATTTTAGGGAGAGTGCTGGAAGGAGCTGTGTTTTGCTGCTGCTGCAGAAGAACCAAGAGTGGTCCAAGGGAGTTTCCTCTGTGGCATCTTTGGTCTAAAAGAAAAAAAATCAGCTTCCACTGTGCTGGCTGTGATAATATTATTGACAGCTTCAGTGAAGCTCCTTAAACAAACTCCTACTGATCTTCTTCAATGACAGAACCTCCGTAGCAGATTTCAACCTCTGGTTGGACAGAAATGAGCATGGCTTTTGATACCACTTCTTCAGCACCGTACTGTGTCTGAGCATGTGCTTGAAAGAAGTAGTCAAACTACATTATCTTCTTCCAAACTTATCAGCAACTTTTGTGTGGGGTTCAGAGAGGGTGAATTGCCATTGATGAATGAGATGTTTAAAAGAGCATGAGATCAATACAGGCATTTCCAGAATCAGAACAGACTTCGGAAATGGCAAGAATCTCAACAGAAACTCCCTCAGATTTGTTTAATGGAAATTAATTTTATCCTTTTCATAACAAATATTATGTTGCCCCCTCACTATTTGAGAATTGCAGAACTTGACCCTACCACTATCACAATTATAGACTATTCTGGATGCTGTTTTTACCCCAGTAATGAAATTAGTATCTATATACAACCTCATTCATAATCTCTAATTGAATTTCATTATTTTCTCTGCAACACTGACTGCTGGAAGCTATGCTCCCTGCTGTCTTTAAAAAGATTTTTTTAATGTGCAAAATACAGCAAAACACAATGTTAAGGCTGAGAGTCAAACACCCGAGGCTCCTGTACTCACACATAGTCATTCTTCTTCTTCCACACTCCCATGACAGCTTTCTCCAGTTCCTTCTCCCTTTACACACCCTCTCTCACTAGATCATGTTAAATTCAGATTTTTCTCAAGTTTTTACATCTGAGAATTCAAAAATCAGGGAATGGTAATCAGGTAGCTGATATTACTTGAAAATTTTAGCATGGTGTGTTCTTCCACTGCTTTGCAAGGTTGCTGAGCCAGAAATCTGCTTTACCCCACCAGAACATGACGCATCTCTAGAAAGATTATTGTGACCTGGGGATAGGAGGGGAAGCACTCTGGGGCCAGCCAGAGTCAATGACCAAGGTACAGGGACATCTATGTGACCCTTTCATGTGCCACAAAAGAAAAATCTCCCTGGCAGTGCCCATGCCATGAGGAAAGAAACAGGAGCAAGAGCAGGCGTGGGTTGGTTTCCACTCCTGGACCTTGGACCAAAAGCCTCAGCATCACTTGCCAGGGGCCTGCACTTTTCTTCATAAATAACTTACCAAAAGAGAAACATCTGTGACTTCTCACCTGTCCTAATTCTATTCCAAAATTTATTCAACCTTTTCCACCTGCAGGACTTGACACTCACCTGAGTTTGTCATTCAACTTGCACAAATATTTTATGTCCAGACAGTTGCTCATAGTTTTCCTTTCTACTATGTAAACAAAGCCCCTTGTCCTTCAACTGCCCTTTTAATGGAGGGACTATATTTCATTTGGTTACATCTGGATACCAAGGTGTGTTTTCCAGAGTGAACAAGAAGGCTG
Organism: Mesitornis unicolor; assembly: GCF_000695765.1. Taxonomy (NCBI): domain Eukaryota; kingdom Metazoa; phylum Chordata; class Aves; order Mesitornithiformes; family Mesitornithidae; genus Mesitornis; species Mesitornis unicolor. Next base: position 15,323 of record NW_010205776.1, read on the forward strand.
CTGGGTGTGATGTGCATGGTTTGGTAAAGGGAGAGCATCTCTGCACAGTCCCACAGCTCACACTGTGGTTGCATCCATCTTTGTAACACTTACCCTGTCCAGGAATGATGCAATGACCCTTCAGAGTCAGCCTTCTGTGACTCCTATTGGAGATTTGCAAGATCCAATTGGATAAAGCCCTGAGAAGCCTGGTGCAATCTCCTGGTGGACCCCGCTTGAGCAGGAGGTCAGACCAGAGGCCTCCAGAGGCCCCTGCTAGTCTCATTTACCCTGTGGCCCTGTGACTTTATGATTATGGTTGCCTTTCAGAGATACAACCCCATCCACGGTACTGAAAAAATCATTATCCATAATATTTTACAGTCTAGCATTCAAACCTAGTCCTGACATATGTCACCAGCATCTTTATTCCATAGTAGTTTCCAGCTTCACTCAACGGTATTATATTGCCATTACCTCCCTTTTTGTTCTGGCAATGCTCCTCAGACCTACTGCCTGCCTTTATATTTCCTAATTTCTCTTCCACTGGAGCCAACAGAATAGGAATACCAAGCTAAATATTGATTTTTAAATGAAAACAGAATTAAGGTAAGACCATTCTCCACACATGTTCCTGGAGAGTGAGTTTCCTACATCTCAGCACCTCCTGACATTTTCAGGAGGAGGTACCCCCATGGCAGTAGCTATTTACAATAAGCAGCTGCTTGGCTGGAGATGGGGGAAGCTGCAGGGTGACCGCAGCAGGGCTGAGCAAGCACTGCTGTAACCTTTCCATTCCCGTAACAGCACTGCCTGCCCAGGCACCCTTCCTCTTCACAGCCCTCTCCCTTCAAACACCCCACAGGGGGAAGATGACTCAAGAGACACCTGGGCTCGGTGGCTACAGGGGGCTATTTTGGGAAGCATCTTATTGTTCACTAGACCAGAGGCCCATGCATCTAATGTTTGGTCATGCATCTTTACCATGAAAAGGTTGCTATTGCAGTCTCTAGAAATTAGTGTGTGTTGTAGGCATGAAGGAACAGCGACCAAATGGCCAAATCCAACACAAGTTACATCATTGTTCAAATTCCATTCTTATTCCCATATTTTAGGAAAAAATACCATACTTCTAATGCCGTCTGAGGGAAATTATTCCAGCATTTGCTAAGGACCATGTTATAACATCACTTCAAGGCTCCAGCTAAGATCAGGAATTCACTGTAGATGGTTCTGGTTATAGCAGGAATTACGTATTAAGGGATAGTATCTGCTCTGAACATTTTGCACTTCAGAGAAAAAAAACACTTCAGGGAAAAGAGAGAAAATTTGTACATGGCCTTGTCTGTGATGGAAATTGTTGTCTTTGCTGACTGTTGATGTATTATTTACATCATGCCAAAACTGCATGTGCAGCTGCCACATTCCACTAGACCAGTGTTTTTCAAGAAATTATGAGCTAGCGACAATTTTACTACATAGCCATATATTCTTCATTCTTTCCTTTGCAGTAACAGTCACAAAATACCTTTTCTTTCTGAGTAATAAGAGTTACTACTCCAAAAATGCTGAAACACTGTGATAAGACAAGCCACTTTAAGCAACAGTTACAACAATCAATACCACACAGGTACTAATTTCCTTCTGAGGATTTCTGTATGCAAAGCAAAGATAAATTAACATACGCAAATAATTGATAGACAGTTTTTCAATTTGCCAAAGGAGAACGCATCCTTAATGAAGAACTGGCCTATGGAATTCTGTAGTAAAACCAGGGACTGAATCTATAACTGATTTATAACCCTAGCCTTTGGTGTTATGCCCATCTTTCTTCCCCCACATTTTTAATTTCGGTTCTAGGTTTGTGGCAACTGATTTTTTAAAAAACAAAACTAAAAATTTCTAATCCGACTGCATATCTATCTCAATTTTCCATTCAAGGAAATGTCTTATGAAACATGTTCTAACACTTCATCAACTGAAGAGTCGGAAGTAAACTGGAACCAACATGAGTCTTGTTTTCTAAGAGTGACACCTAGAGTTTCATCTGAAAAATTGAAAAGCTTCCCTTGACTCATCCAGTTTTAAAAGGTAGTAAGATTTTGTCCACATTATTACTTCAAATCATCAGTTACATATAGCTAGTACTAATTATTTTGCTATGTTTTTGTGAGGATACAACACTATTTGTTGCTAAGTGGCCTGCATATGGCATCTGTCATTTATCGCAAGAATTCTCTGTTAAACAATTACCTTTATTTTGCAGGGGCCATGTTTTGCCTTTCAGGAGTGTTCAATTGTTTTGGAAATGTGATTTGCATTACTGCATGAAGGCATGCACCATGTCCAGAGAACGAATCCCGGGAACCAGTATGGTGGCTGGGCTTGCCCTTTCTCACCCCTCGGCCATGATGCACCACGGTAGTCACTGGGGAAGAAGGTGCTACTTGTAGGTTGATTAATAGTTAGATTAATTCCTTAAATCCAGCTGGAATCTGTAAAAATTAGCTATCTGATCCATTTAGGCCCATTTCAAAGTTCATGTCTCTCTTTATGAGTCAACTATGTACCTCTGCATCCTTATGAAAAACAGGCAGCAGTGCTCATTTTGTGAAATTGTTTTTAGCTCATATATACCTTCATACCTTAACACAGCACAAGTCACAAATAATCCACATGCAATCATTGTAGACTGCTTCTCTTCAACTCTGAACATCCATGAGGGAAGAAAAAGCAAAATACTTCCAAAAATCCCACTGACCGGATGTGGTAGCTCAGCAAAATTTCCATAAGAAAAATCTTCTGACACCTGAATCACCTGAAAACACTGCCCATGGGTTCCCTGAATTAAACTTGGAAGTTTTCTGTTTGCAGGTGTCAGTGGTTCTCTTCTGCAGCAGAGAAGCAGCAGCTTCTCCTGTTTGTGCAGCCATGGAGGGCCACTGCACTGAGCCCCCATATCCCTGCTACTGCTCCCTGCCAGCAGTGAGAACTGGACAGTGACATCTGAAGAAGGTTGGTGAGGCCATGCCTGCCATCAGTTTTCTATTCCATACACCAGAGTTTGGACAAAATGCATTAAAACATAAAGCAAACCTAAATCTCACAAACAAATGCATGAGCTTTGTGAACAAATCCATGAAAAACACCACTGTATTAAGCGAAAATTCAATTACATGCTCAAAAAGACCATGACATTAAACCTACCACCTTTGCCATTGTCCCTCTAATTAACCATTTTATTTTTAATTGAAAAAAAAAATGTATTTTGAGTTCCAACCCCCTTGATTTGTTTAGACATTTGCCCCAATCCTGTTACCTGATGGTAACTCCATAGGATGGTGGGACTTCGCTGCAGTGGTCTGTCAGCAGGGTGAACGTTTGAAATGATGGAGTGATGCTCTTGAGGGTGAGCAAGCAAATGTACCCTCAGTCAGTTACTTCTCCCTTTCCTGGGGTCTCCCTGCTGCCCAGCTCACTCTGGAATGAGCATCGCACCCCAGGAAGCCTTCAGGCTCCTGCTCCAGCCATGTGTGGCCAGGATAAGTCCTGTCTTTTTGGGCGGTAGGGTCCTGTGTCTGCCCTGGTCTGTCTCTATAGCTTCCTGGTTATTAAAGCACTGGGCTGGCTTTTCCTGCTGCTTCTCCCTAAAAGTGCTATTTTGGCAACAACCAGCTTCATGAAAACTGAGAGAGCGTTAGGACTGCATTTCAGTCTTGTTAGCATCCTAGGTGTCATCTTACAGCATAAGGAGAGCATTCCAAAAGGGATAAAAAGGGAAATTGAGATCTAAATAACTTGGAGGCAATTCCTCAGAGCCAGAAATGCTATGTTCAGACTTCGTTTGGTTTATAATAGAGTTTGCTCAAATAAAATACAGTTGCCTGGTAAGGTACTGCAGCAAAACCTGGTGCGTCATATACTGCAACTCTTTCTAGTAATAAAATAACAAATAATGAAATAACATCACATAGCACTACTAATAAAGCAGAGTATTAGATTCATACCTCATTTCTAAATATGCAAGGTGTTCACCTGGTATTCCTCTGGAATAAGGGATATAAAGCAGCTTTCCTCACCTCACCTGCTCCTTTTATATAACTCTCTATATGTTCTGGATTGGCAGGTCCCTGTCAAATTTAAAATCACTGTGTGGGATGGCACATTAAATTTGCTGTCTGCCAGAGAATGGAAGTACATGCATAAGAACATTAATTTTTTTGTCAGGCATCTCTGTTATCTTTCATGAGGAACAGATTTAAATTTATAGAGCCAGAGTATTAAGAAGAATTTTAGTAGATGATGCATTCCTCACTATCTGGGTCCTTTTATGTGGGTTGGGTTTTCTGGTAGTTGTTGTTGGAGTTTTTTAAGAATTATTTACTGACTAGCTTTCATATGATAGTTGGAAACTGAATTTTTCTTACAAAATATTCTTGCTCTTCTCTTCTACTCCTATCATGGTCACCTGGGCAATCTATTCCCAAGCTCCATCGTTTCATGTCAATGGTTGAGGAAACTGGATAGCAAAGATGATGTGAAAATGATACAGTTCAAAAAAGCATGAATTCTGCATAGGGAAGCTTTCAGTCACCATCTGACTAGTTAGGTGAGAGGTAACATTGGTTTATTCATTTATCATATTTTCTTTTGTCTGCATAACTGATTTTCCATCTTCAGAAGGGTAACAAGAAATGGAATTTACTTGAGAATTGTCCATGGCAAACACTGTTGGATTTTTTCCTCCTTTAAGAGTTCTCTTAGTTGTCTCTTCTTTTTACCAGGCTTATGGGATCTACATAATCAGGTGAAATTGTGGTGAAAGAAGAAAATGCTCAGCAAACAGGAACTACCACATATGAACATTTCTTTATATAAGTGTTAGACTAAAACATCTCCAGTGTTTATTGTAATGCGTTAACAGGCATGCCTAGTCAGCTCCTCTGAACTGCAATATTTAATATGTGTTGACTGAAGTGAACACAGGAACATCAAGAGGCCCCTGAAAAAATTGTGTCCCAGTGCCATGGCATTGGCTGCTGAACTCCGGAATACACTGAGCACATGAAAACCATGCTGCTGTAGCTGTCCCAGAACCATGGTCAGTTAGTGGTATTTTCCAAGAGTATCCACCATTATACTTGAACAGAAAAATGTCCTACATTTCAACATGTAACTGATATAATTCCTTGATATTAATTGCTAGAATGCAAAGATGTAAAGACAATGGTGTTACAGGTCATTGTTTGTGCTGAAAGGCTTGTGTTTGTATTCCATCATTCTTCATATTAAACATAAGTACAAAGAAATTACCTTGTGTTCTCATTGAAGATTAGTCTTTGCATCTGTCTGAGGTAATTTGTTATATAAAGCACTACATCTTAAAAATACTTTATTGTCCTCAGAAACTGCTGTAGCTGAGATTTGCTGAATGCTTTAGCTGATTCCCAAAATTATAGTATCCTTCCTTTTATTTAATGAAGTAGTGGGCACTAATGAGTAACTTGTACATTGTAATTTAATATTCCTTTTCCTTGGCTTTTGCCACAAGCAGCCAGTGCTGATGCAGTGTGTTGCGAAGCTGTGGAAGAACCTGGAAGAGAAAGCCAGCCGTGCTCCAGGCCTCTGAGACATCAGAAAGGACTAGTCACACACAATTGTTTGTGGGCAAGGAGAGGTGAGGTGGGGTTGTAAGGAACTGCTGGAGTATGGGTTAGCATGTAGCTCTGACAACAGAAGAAGGTCACAAGCTGGATTCATTCATAGCTTCATGTTTTCTCCCCTCCAGGATGCTGGGCAGTGATTTGCAAGTTTAAAGAAGAAAGGATGCTCTTCTCTCTCCTCAGCCCTCACGAGCCACTAACAACTCACCTGGATGAAGATCAACATCCCAGTAGTGGTGGCCATTCCATGAGTTCAGGAGTGGGAACACCAGGATGCCTCCTACTGCTTTAACTACCACCTGTGCGGGGACCCCAAAGAGTTTCTGAGTAGTCCTTGAAGGAATAAAAATGAAGGTGTGCTGACCATAGTCTGTTCAGAAAGAACATGTGATTGGATCCTGGAATCAAAGGATCAGCTGTCAGAGACCAACCACCACCTCTAGGCTGCAGAAGTTACTCAGAGGAGTAACTAGCTCGGGTTCTTTGGTGTCAGCACACCAATGTGTTCAATGCCCCTGATATACTAGCACGATAAGATCTGAAATTTTGAAGAATCTCACCCCTGTGGAAGTGCAGACATACAGATTGGGAATATTTTCATCACCTAGATAGTTTCTTCTGGTAAATATTTAAAAATGTGAGAAAACTGGAATTCCATCGTCATTCTGTGCTATAAGAAATATATTTTGGAAATCACTACATCATTTGAGTAACAACTTCCCACAAATCTCTCTCTATATTGGGTTTTCTGTGAGGGGTTTTTGGTTGTGTCTTTGGTAACGGAAGGGCTATGGAGATGGCCCTTTAAGAAGCTACCTGAAAAGCTCCCCCTTTTCCTTTGTCAGACCCACCTCTGACCAGGGCTGAGCCAATCAGCGCCCCTGCGAATTCATGTATTTAAGGGAGGTGCAGTGCATGCCTCCAGTGTGGCCCCAGGTGCAGGTGGTGTGGCCCAGGCCTTGCCCAGCTGGGCTTGGCCGGCCTCAACTGCAACTTAAGCTGAAGCCCCGCTGCAGCTCCATTCCGAGAAAAAGAGAGAGAGAGAGAGACGGGAATTCCAGAACCATAAGAGACCTGCAGCGAAGAAAAGAGTGGGGTCCGAGGAGAACAACTGTTGAAGGAAAGAAAGGAGAGGGAGGAGGAGGAGGACGCAGAGCCCACGTTCCCCCTTTACAACCTGTGGCAAGAGCCAGGTCAACTGGCCTGCAGCCTGTAGAGTTCAGTGGTGGGGCAGGGCCACATGAGCAGTGGCTGGCGCTGGAGAAGCTGGGGCCCC
>NW_010205776.1:22271-44119 GCF_000695765.1 Mesitornis unicolor
GCTGTGACTCCGGGCAGTGTGTGCTGCAGCAGAGGAAAACTGCAGCTGTGGGCAGATCCATATAGGACTTTTGAGGACTTTTTCTCCCCTATGGAAAAAGGGCCATGTGGAAACAGAGAGAGACATTGGGTTGAGGGGTTTTTTTTTCCTACTCCTGAAGGATCACACAGCACGAACCGACTGCAACCCCCAACTCCCATCCCTGTGTGCCTCAAGGCAAAGTGGGAGTGGGAAGGTAAAGAAACCGGGAACAAAAGCTGAGCCCGGGAAGAAGGGAGGGGTGGGGGGAAGGTGTTTTGACTTTAAGATCTGGTTGTATCTCTCATTGTTCTACTCTGATGTTGGTAACAAATTAAAATAGTTTTGTTTTTTTATTCCTTATGATGAGTCTGTCTTTTGCCTGTGACCTGTTTAAGTGGTGAGAAGCCCTCCCAGTCCTTATTTTGACTAGCCCTTTTTGGGGCATTGTGGTGCTGTTATGCACGGGGCCTAAACCACGACACTCAAACCATTTTGCAATCCTAGTGAAAGGCAATCCATTTACTGTGTTTTCTGCATTGTATGATCTTATGTAAAGCACGTGACATCTGAAGGTCATGCATGCGCAGACCAAAGTTTTGACATTAATTGGAGTATGTTTATTAGGCATCAGTTATTATTTAAAATTAATGATAATGATAAGCAGAATATGATTAATTTTCTCATATGTAGAACAGCTTGAGTTGACTGTTATACAGCTATAACAAAAAATAAAATAAAAGCATAGCTTAGGGGAGGGATTTTCAAAAGTGGCCCTTGTTGCTTTGAATTGTAATCACACAGGGGGCACAAGGCATGCCTAGATCATGCCCATGGCACACGGGACACTGCATCTGATCCTCCTGGTAGTAGATTTCAAGTTACACTCGTGCAACGCGTCCAGGGGCTGCCTGCAAGGCAGCTGGTGGCCAGGCAGGATGAGAAGTACATGGCGCTGTAACTGCTCCAGAGGCTGCTCTCATACTGCAGAACAGATATAGCTTCTCTGTCAGGCCAACTGTGAAAGCTCTTGGAAAATCCCTCTTTGTGACCCTGTATTACAGAGGGTCTCCTTCAGTGGGATGGAGTTACTGCCAATCCTGTTGAACATCCAGCTCTCGGTTGATTTTCAGGCCTTTTGAGTAAGGAGTTGTTTTTAGCACAGAAGCAGCGTGCTGTCTGTCACTTCCTCGTTATTCATATGATGGTTTGTATGTAGGCCTGAATCCAGGGAAGGAGAATATCCAGCTCATGGATGGCCTTGTAGATACCCTTTTCTCCAAGCTGTCAAGAAGATAAAGGTGTTAGAAAGGAAACCACCCACAGCCCTTGAACAGTGCAGCTGGGAGCCAGAGCCTCCTGCTCTTACCTTAAGAAATGTTTTCTTTAATTTTTTGACTGCAGAAGTTAACCGTGTGGATGGAGCACATGGAAACTGAAAGGATGAGAAGAAACCAAAAAAGCTTGTTTCAGCCAAGATGCTGTAAAGACATGATGACAAGGAAGAGTCTAACCCACAGTGTGGCACCATAGAACTACTGGTGAAATGTGTGAACTCAGCATCTCCTGTTACTACAAATGTGTTATTTTACCTGCATGGTTCCTGGCAAGTTGATTTCACAGCACAAAAAAATTGTGATATGAATGCCACTAAGTCTTCTTATTAAACACTTTCTATTTATCGCAGGCATCTTTACATCAGTTGCAGTTACAGCTTTTGTACAGTCCATCCTAGTTCTATGATTCAACTTTGCACCTTCAAAGACCTTTGCGAAGTACATAGGGCAATTTCACACATTTTTGCAAACCTTTCAAATATGTTTATAAAGTTAATCTATGCTTCCTTCTATTTTCCTGCCCATTCCTCCACTGTCTGACTAATTAAGGGCTAGTTCTGCACCCTGTTCTCAAGCTGTTTTACATTACTATCACTGGGAGTTTTGTCAGCAAGACCCTACCCAGCTCCCAGGCATCCCACCCAAATCAGTCAGCAATTTCTTACTTGCTAGTTTTGGTGTCCGTCTACCCTCGCTGTGGTATTAGAGACCTGGAACTGTGTTATCACCAAGATCTGAGTTCAAAGATGATTTTGGGAAGCAAAAGGTCGATCCCTTCATCCTACAGGACCCTAAAGCTGCACCCCAGGTTTCACCTGACCAGCTGGAGTACAGCTAAGCCCCACACCTGCCCCACACCCAGCACCCCCAGGGCACCCCACTGGGCTCAGTCTTGGGCTCCCTTGTCCAGTGCTTGCCAGATAAAACTGCTCTGGCTGGGTTTTGTGGAGGTGCCTGGCTGAGCTTTCTGAGCAAGATGGCTTGATGGTTCCCCAGCTCTCCAAGGGGGCTTTCCAAGGGGAAGAATCATTCTTTCAGGGGAAAAAAATATTGAAAAGTCTGATATTTTCCAATCTATGGAACAAGAATCACGTGTTTGAAAAGGAAAAAGGCAAAGGTCCTCAACTCATATAAAAAGAGATGGCTCTGCTGAAATCGATGGTTAGTCCTTCCATCTGCCTCACACAGAGGTTTGAAAAAGAAGCAACAAACATGTTCTCTTTCAAGTCACCTTTTGTGCTTCTTAAAGCCACTTTGCAGGATGCAAGTGTAACTAAAAGCAACTCCAATTTGTAAACCTTTAAAATTATTTTAACTAGGACAGTTCTTTCAGACTTGGGGCTTCGGTTTTTTTTTGTCACCTTGTATGATGCAAATTTCCACAGAAATCATGACCTTAAATGACTATGCACATTACAAACTCTGTTCTTCCTGCATAAAGAGCAAGCAAGTAAGATCTCACATTGCAAGCGGTGCTGCAAACTCTGCCAGAGGTCTACAAGCTCTGCCTATGATAACAGAGCAATTATTAAAAATCCCATAGTGAATATATTGCCTTTCCACACACCACTCAAGTACAAGAAAAAAACTTCCATAATCTGCTCCTGATGCAGGAACAAAAATCCAACCTCAGAAGCAACTTCATACTGTTCTTGACAATGTTGTCGACTCAACAGGGCACATGAACAAGTAAACAGGCTTTTGCTGAGGCCAGTGGTCCTGCAGGTGGATGCTCCTAGTCTCCAAGGAAAAATATCTGTTCCCTTTACTGTCCAGTCATACTCTAAATAAAAGAGCCTGATTTCACTACAGAAAAGGGATTTAGAGATTTTAGTATTTACTTTTTTTGGAAAAAAAAAAAAAAGGCTCGGGCTCCTTAATCATTGGAAAATATTAATGTTTCCTTGTTTGGACTAAACTAAGAACTAGTAGGGTGGGAATCTTAATAATATTATAGTACAAAGTGTTTGGAAGTGATTTGGAGACAAATATTGTTAGCATTTTTAAATAGCTTACATGCCTCTAGCTGGCTGAATTAGAGTTTGAGTTTACAAAAGAGTAAGAACATGTATATAAAGGTATCAGTGTTTCCCTCAATTGTATAAAGAACTTTATCTTTGAAAGGTAAAAATTTCACTACATAAGTATGTTGCCATGGTGGAAACCTCTTCTGATAAACATCTTCTAACACAACTAGATAATAAAAATTAAAGAGTTTTTGAAGATGAATGAATGAATTTTCTAATTTATTGAGGAAAATATGATGAAGAAATCCCAAACTTGCTATTTGCACAGGATCCATTGCTTTCATTCTGTTCACAGTTTCTATTATTCTTTCACATGGTTTTGTACTGTTGGCTCTGAATTAATATAAATACTTTTAAAAAATATTAGTTTCCAAAAATGAGATGGCTCCTAGAAAATCATGGAAAGCCATCATTTCTCAAAGAGCTATTATTTTTCTACTACCAGAGAAAGTCTTTTCTCTCCTACTAGAATTTCTTAAGATCCAGAAATGTAAATTGTTATGTTTAGACTTGTGTTGAGTAAAACACTGGCAGTAATTATGAGAAATAATGTAGGAGCTTTGAGAAATCTGCAGCTTTTTGTCTTCATACAGCACAGAAGCATATTTATTCCTTAGTTTTATAGCCAGCTCCAGTCACTGATAGTATTTCAGAATAACTGATATTCTGAATTCAGTCACAGTTGACAATCTGAACTCCTCAGTGTGTACTGGCACTTGTGTAGGGTGTAACTGCTTTTGCAGACAAGAACAAACTCTCTGTGAAGTATATTATAGCATACAATATCTGAAATTTTGACAGACACAGATAACCACAGCAGCGTGTTGAATGTTGTGAACAACAACTGTAAAGCAGTAAACAACTCTTTAGCATGGTTTTAAATGCACAACTTGAAAGCTGGTGGAGTTTTCTCCCATTGATATTTGAATCCTTTTATATTATATGAATATTCCAGTTGTGTTCTGAGCTATAACTCTGCAAAGAGATTTCTGAAGCTGCTTATTTTTGCACTGCAAATATTTGTATGCATGTAGAACCAGTATCTTTGTCTTTCATGCTATCATAAAATTCAGATTAGACAAAATTTTACTTGAATAATATTTCATTGAATTCTTACCCTGCCCTCGCTTTTTAAAATTGCTATAGACGTTTGCCTGGATATCCATAGCTATCTTTTACCCAAAGTCATGCTCCACTTTTTGGGACACTGTGACTTACGCGGACTGCAGGTTTAGAGGAGAGAAAAAAAGTAACCATAGGATATAAAGTTTTAAGGCAAAATCTGCTCTCCTTCATCTACTCTTAAAAATAAGATAAGAAGAGAAATGACTCATGACAGTGTCATCTTAGCATCACAGTACGTTAGTATGCATATTTGCATGGGCAAAAATGTGTTTTAACTGCTGTTCTGTTGTTATTTTACAGGATGGGATGATGACATGGTGTTGGTAAAAGTGCCTCTTTTCTGGGACACCTGGATCCACTCTAGGGACATTTTGCCTGTGGGCAGCATCACTCCCTGATAACCTGCTCCAACTGTAGGCATAGCCAACACATGGAAACTGCTCCAGTGTGCTTCATAATTGCAGTCCCTGCTCCCTCATAAGACACCACCAGCTCTTTCAAATTTTAATATGGAGGAGCAGAGATGACACATGCGTAAAGATTACACACGTCCCGTGGGCACACTGCTGAAGAAGGAAAGCATAACCAGTGTTACACCGCAGAAATTCGAGGAGCCACATTTCCTCCTGTGATTGCCCTGTCTCTTTGCAGCTTTGGTACTGAGTGGCAGCACAAGGCGACACCATCAGCAGGGAAGTGGCTTGTCTCCATGGTATCTCCACCACCTTGCCCACTCCCTGCAAGGTCACTGTGGGAGGAAATGAGTGGTGTTAAACTTCCCAGACCCCAGCGGGGAAGCCCTTGGGAAGTTGGGTCTTCAGAGATGTGAGGCACACTGTGACTCTGAATCACCTTCTATATCTACTGAAAAGCTGTGATGGAGCTCTTTCCTAGCCTTTCAGCTGGACAAAGTTAGTTTGGCTCTCGGGAATATACTCACACAGGCATTCATGTTGGCTTGCAGGACCTGGAAGGCACTAATAATGTACAACTTGTCACTGCCTGCTCCAAGATGACTGAAAACATTTTTCACATAGAGCGAAAGGAGCTGATCTCGAACACTGCAGTTTGTCTGAAAGCAAAGCACGTAAAGAGTTGCCGAATTAAAATCTTACAGGTCAATCTCAGCCTAAAACTTCAGCCTCCTAAAAATATGTGTATTTAGAAAGCATACAATCAATAAAAACATTTTCATTAATTTCATTATCCCATTAGATTGCTTCCATTTTTTTGGAAGCTCAATGTACCCCTGCAGTTTGTGGAGGAAAGGCAGGAGCGTGCTGTGCTGGCAGCCAAAGGAGTAAGAGCAGCCATGAACAAAAGTGACAGTAACAAATCTATTTAACACACAAAGAATAAATAGAAGATAAGTTGGGGAGCTAAGTCAGACCATCTTGGCCAACTTGTAGGAGACATTTCATTTTTGCATTCCTCCATGTCAGTCCCCCATACCGTTTGAGATGCTGTAGGGTATCCCACCCATCCCCAACTGCTGCTACAGCAAAGATCAGTCATCCTGTACACCCTGTGTCATATCTGCCTGGCCTATGGGATCTCTTGGATACCCAATGTTATTTCAAATGACTAAATGCCTATTTTTAGGCAATAGAACCAAGTATCAGGTGTGAAATTCCCACCAGGAGGATAATGCAACTGCAGATTAAGCCACCCAAATGCAGGTGTCCATGTGTAGGTCCCACAGGCACAGAGGAGCCTTCACACCTAAGGTAATCAATAATATCCAGGGGAGTCCAAAGGCCAGTAGGTCTCTACTTAAGCACAAACTAAGTTGGCCCTGCTGACTAGATCTCTGTATTAAGGAAGTTAAAATTTCTCACACACTTGTACTTACTTGCAAATAGGCACCCCAAGTTTATTGTCTCACTTCCATGCTGAATGCACTGGGGAATTCTAATCTCCCTCTTCAAGTGCACCCACAGATGTCAAAGCCCAAAGCAGCTCCTTGGGTGCCCCAGCTGCTCTGCAGCATCCCTGGACCATCCGTGGTACCCTACGCCCTCAGCTGCTGGGACAGTGGCGTGGCCTGTCCCTCATGTGCATAGGCTGTGTCTGAAAGCATCACTGAGGAGGATCACATGCAGCCAGGTGCTCACAGGAGGAGCAAGCGCTACCACAAGCACATTCCTCCTCAACACAGCAAACACCCCAATTTCCCTGGCAGAGCACCACTGCAACCAACTGGAGAGAAGTGCTTCTAGCCAGGCTTTTCAAATCCACCTCTTTTACCCCTGTACCATGCTCAACTCTCCCTTCATGTCCCAGGAGAATATCCCTTTCTACAGGGCAGAGACAACACACTTCCTGCAAGTGAAGGACTTCATTAAGTGTATGTCTCTAATAAATATAATGTCCTTCTCAGTCAAACATAAGTTATTATTTTGTTGGCTGTTGATTCCTTTTGATCATGCATTACTATCTCTACTGACCTAAGAAAAATCAAAGTAAGAAAATAGAAAACCAATAGTATAAATCTTACCATAAACAGCATTTTTGTTGTCTTTTTAAGCAGTCTTGTGTTCTTGATGAGATCCTTCTGTAAAATATAATGTATTAATTAACCTAAGCAGAGGAAGGGAGGCAGAGTTTTAAGTCTGGTTTGTACAAAACTTAGTAGTAATAATAATCATCGTCGTCGTCTTATTCAAATGTAGGATGTAGACTCAGCAAATCTGTGTTCCAATCCCAGCCTAGCTACAAACTCCTTTCATGACAAACTCCATGGCAAACTCATCCCACCTCTCTATGCAACTTCTTTTTTCCCATCTTTACACAAGGAGTAGTGGCATTACTCTGTCTCTCAGGACAGAAGAGATCATTCAACTTAGTAAAGTTTCAGGTGCTCAGTAATGAAGCTGGTAAAGAAGCATCTATAAATAAAATAAACTTTTCAACTAGTGGGATCAACTTACAGGAATAGATGATTTTAAACTAGTTGCCTTGATATACAGGTTCTCTGTCACCTGGGAGAGGAGTCCTTTTCGGCAGGTATGTTTTCCTGTAGGTGACTTTTTGCCTTCCACAGTGAAAAGACAAAGCAGAACTAAAAAACACCCAGATCTGAAAATAGAATATACTTTCATCTTCGCTCCCAAATCTTCGTGCCTCTACAGTCACAGCAGAGTATGTGATACAGCAAGACTGGTTAGATGATAGAGGTTAACCTAATTTTGTTAACCCTCAAAACTGCTTCTGCACGGAGATGCTCACGTAGATAACCTATTGCTCATGTGCTGGCTGATCAGTATTGTTCCTGCGCTTTTTTATACATCTTGCTCCACTTTCAACAAATTCGACCACAATCATCTGTGACGTTTTTCTAAACGATATCTCCATATTTACTGGCAATAGGGTCAAGGTTTCCAAGAAAGAAGAACTTCCCTCTCATATGAGAAGTCTTCTTTCATTTAAGTGGTGGTCAAGTGAGGAAAAAGTAGTTGAGCTGGTTAGTTTTCTTTCGTAAAAAATATACTAAATGTGTGGTTATTTTTTCCCACAAAACCTTATGGCAGAACTTTTCTGAAAGGTAATGGCCCAGAGTGAAAAAAAAATCTTTACTAATTTATGCTAAGAAGCATTAGAAAATCAGTTACTCATCAGGAAGTTGGACTGCACTGCTTTTGAAACTTCACTGTCCTGTCTTTGAGAAGTGTTCTGTTTCAGGGATACAGCAGATAGTGGAAAAGGAGTGTGGTGCCTATTTTCATTTCTGTAATTAGTCTTTTGCCAGGGCAGGATTTGCCCTAGTAGAAGCAGCAGGCTCTTTAGTGTGAAAGGGCTCCAGGGAGAGCACTATTCAAGGGTCAGACCATGTTTGGCTATCAAGTTGCCTTAAGAGCTCATTGATAGCCACAAGAACTGGGAGATAATGTGCAAGGTCCCAGCATACCCACCATGGAGGCGGTAAAAGTAAAACTGTAGAGTCCGATGGTCACTCTTCTACAGAGGTGCTCAAACAGGCATTGGGCAGTCTACGTCTCTGACCTGTTTCTGAGTTAGCCAAATGCTGAGGGTTTTTCAGGTATCACTCCAGACATGCAAGGAAACTCACACCAAGGGTAGACTTGGAAATCCAGAAGTGACACCAGAAATGTGTGGCTGTTAAGCCAAGGATGGAGTAAGTCAGATGTCAAGATCCTTGGAACTGACTGAGGTGTATGCAAGAAGAGGGAAAAAGCGGGTTTTGGTCTAGCATAGCAATACTACCATGGTACAATTCTTGTTGGAAGCAAAAGCAAGTGGAAGTTTTTTACTGGTATAATTTTTCCAAGAGTGACACAAAAGGGCTCAAACAGATCAGAGAAATTTATTTAAATTACAACTGAAATGACTCAAAGATGTCTTGAGTTGACAGGACCAGTGGCAGAGGTGTACATCCCTCTTACGGCATCACCAGCGTTCCTCATGCCAGGAGCATGAGCCAGCTCTGGGAGGAAGAAGGGTGAGATGAAACGAATAATAAACTCATCCTGACCGTTTACACAAACCAACACGCATGCAGCCTCCAGACCAAGCTGGACCTACATCCAGCTTCCAGGATTTCACCTGTAACAGCTCTGAGAAATGCATTTCTCCACAGAACTATCCATACATCCCAGTAGCTTCACTAGCACTGAAGTGCTGACAGAGTCCAGGGACAAAAAGGGCCATGAAGAGGTGGAGAGCTTAGACTTTTGGAAAGTGGAAATGACGGAGAACTGAGGCCTTATGAGCATTTTAGTGCTCATTTGAACTGTGGTCTGTACTTAAACTCTCTAAATGCTGTCAGGTTTGCTAGATGAGGTGCACTAAACCTCAGCATACAATGTACATGGACAGCAGATTAGCCACTTACTCCTAGTTTGTTCCTAGAAGAGTATCTTAGGTGATAGCAAGAGTCAGAATGCAAAACGGCCTTGGGTTCCCCAAGGTGTGGTACTCCCTGGTCAACAGTTTTCCTCTAAATGGAAAAAATGGGTCATGTAGCCAGTCTGTGATGGCTTTTCACAAGAAAATCAATAATTTTCAATATCTCTGAAACTTCTGATGTTGCTGGAAAACCCTTGAGCCCACAAGTTTCCTTTTGTCTGTTTTGTGCTATCACCATGCTTAGAGGGCTGTAGCAGTGACAGCGTTCCATTGGGCTCTGAAGACCTCCGTACATGAATCAGCAAACAACTTACTGAATTGGCTAACTTTTCAACTGAGTGGTGTAAAAGAATGCAGATGCATGGTAGCTGTATTTTACAAAAAAAATAAAATGAAAAGGAAATAGGGCTTTCCTATCTTTCCTATCCTATCACAGATGGATGGTGGATACAATTTAATATCCAGCCATTGAAAATTGGTTACATTTCCATCTTTTTTGATATGCTGACTTAATTTTTAGTCAGATAATAGCCAATATTCTTTAACTTTCTCATCTGTTACTTCTTCAGAACAAAGATAGGCTTTTCTTTTAGGGTCTCATGTACACTGGATTTTAGTGCCACTTTGGCACTCAGGTGCAATTACGGTACAAATAACATAGAACACTGAAGAACTGCTATTATTTAGTATTTTAAAGTTATATGAAGCTGAAGAAGAAATTAATTCAGGGCCTTCAAGCCTTTTTAACAATGAAGACAGAAAAGATCTGCAAAGCTTAGTGTGGGCAGTGAAACCAATATATCCAGAGCTACTCTGAGGACAACAAAAAAAGACACCACTAAGCATGTTGACTTCCAGACCTAGGCTGGGAACCACAGGAGTTCAAGGAGCCTTCGCAAAGGAAATGGGCTCTCTCCATACAGAAAATTTTGTATGCAGAGTATCAGTTAATACTTAAGGAACATTACAGTACTGATAACACATGTGAAGTTCATGTGTTACATTAATACAAAATATGTAAAGCTTATGATCATGAAGAAAGAAAGTAACTAAGAAAAAAGTAATAAGAAAAACTAACAGAGTAGCCAACTTATTAGAGAAGAAAATCTTGCCTGATTTATGCTGGCTAGGGACTTAGTTTCAAGGGCTGTGTGTGACCCGTGCTCCACATGAGTGCGTGAGACTGCCAGCTTGGAGAAGGCCTTTTCTTCACCATCTTCTTGTGAACCATGAAATTGTCTTGGTCTGTATGAGTTCAGTAGATACTACTAATATTAAATTCTCTTGGTCTATGTAGAATGAACGGATACATCTGTCATTGGTGCAAAGTTCCGTTAGTCTATTTAAGGTAACAATTGTATCTACTGGTTGTTTTGCAGCTCAATTGGGATTCTTATCTCCATCCATAAAAAAACCTCATCTAGTTTCTTCTGAATCTTCTCGCCTTTCACGTTTTCTGTTTATTTTATTTCCTGTTAGTATAACTAGAACTAAATTAGTAGTGTACTTCCTATAAACGTTACTCATATTTGCTTAGCTAATGTCATGCTGTCTCTTAAGACTATTCTCTACTATTTATTTTGTTCCCTTATCACATTTAATTTACTTTGGTCTTCTGAAAAATAATAGGTCTACATGAAGAACTGCAGCATTTGTGCTCAGAAATGTGATTTGATGAGTAACAATGAAGTCTAGTGAGATTTTCTAAAAATCGAATGTGACAATGCTACTGTAGGACATAAAAAATTGAGATACCCTTGTGCCTCCGTTGGAGAAAAAAGTTTGGAATGGAGCTTCTCCTAGCATCTAAAACTGATTCTGCAGTTTTCTGAACATGATTGTAATGAACATAGGCATATAGGTTAGGTAAGCAAAAACACCCATCATTGGTTAAACACTGTCTCTTGTAACCTTCTATTATTATTACAGAAGCCTTTGGAGCTGCTATTGATTTTGTGCAATTACTGAACAATTATGAGCCAGTTTTTCAGACATGGATAACTAAATTACCCATACAAACTCAGCACATAGGGTCACAACAACGATTCACTGCCATCAGCTTCAATAGTCATAAAAATCAGGGTAACAGCAGAATAGCATGAACAGACAATATTTGCAGCTTCTGCTTGAATATTGTGCACACACTGCTCTGGTTAGGAAAAAACCTTACATAACTGAAATTGGGACAGTGTAAAGAAAGCTAAAAACATTGGATGCCTAGGATTGGATGTGAGCCTTTCTCATCTCTACACACCAAATCACTACACTTGTTCCCATGACACACCCACAGTACATGGTGTCTGTCCAGGTGCTCCTCAAATGCCTTTGTTGAGGAGTAACAAAGGTTGAGGTTGGAAGGAACATCAGGAGTTCATCTTGTCCAACCCTTCTGCTCAAACTGGGCCACGTAGAGCCATTTGCCTAGGGTTGTGTTCAGGCAGGTTTTGAATATGTCCAAAGATGAGACTCCACAGCCTCTCTGGACAACCTGTGCCTATGTTTGGTCACCCTCACAGTAAAAAAGCTGTCTTATATGTTCAGATAGACTTTCATGCATTTTAATTTGTACCTATTGTGTCTTATCCTGTCACTGGGCACCACTGAGAGTAGCCTGGCTTTCTTATTTACTCTCTTTCTCAAATATTTATATACATTGATAAGATCTCCCTGATCCTTCTCTTTTCCAGGCTGAACAGTCCAAATTCTCACTGTCTCTTCTCAGATGAAAGGTGCTCTGGTCCCTTAATTATCTCTGTGGCCCTCCACCACCAGGACCACGTATCCACCACACTCAGATTTTTTCCATTCTATGTCTTAGACAAACTTAAAAAAAAAATTGAGGCAATAAGTAAAGCAGAAATCAGACTCAAACCTAGACAAAGAAGACAAACCAAACCAGAAAAAGAAAAAAGAAAACCAAACCCAATTACATTTCCTCTGGGCATTTGCATCTCTTTGCACTTTATGAGTAACATTTTTTGAGTAAACCTCAAATGTGAATCGCTATAAAACATACTGTTAAACTGCTCTTATCTTCAAGTGGTGGGTCTCCCTGTGCTACTGACCTGGTTCTGTGCTTGGTGACAGAAGGCCGACAATTGGCTGTCAAGCTAGTTTTACTTCAGCCATCTGATAGGAAAGTCTTTACAGAGACACATTCAGTCTTTACAGAGACAGATAAGAGTATATTCAGCATCCAATCTGAAATCACCAAGGCACTAAAACTAAAATTTTGTCTCTGTGCGCAGAAAGCAGACAACAGTTCAAGTTTTCAAAGCAGTAGTGATTTTTATGGCCAATGATCGGGTGTTTTGAAAGAATGCTCAGCACTCCCTGAATATCTCGAGATGCTTTTCAAACATCCTCAGCTGTGTAATTAAAATTGGTAGATACTTCATGACTACACAAGGAGCTGAATTTGACATAAAAACCTTCATACATATAGCCTTTACTAGTGACATTCTTGTAGTTTTGTATTTGAGAAAAGATATTATGAAAGAAAGAAACATGAAAAAGTGTTCGAGGATGTTCACATTGTTCCCATCAACCAGTCCAGTGATCTCACTTAAAGACAGTGATTCAGTTCCCAAACTCTTTAGAAATCATTTGTCTGCTACCACCAAAGTCACATTAGGAAATCCCTGTACAGCGGTATTACTGCAGAGTGCACAGATACGCTTAACAATACCAGACAGCTCAACTTGCCCAAGTAGGCAGACGGCTCTTCCAGACTCTTCACTTTCTCTTGTGACGTAGAGGAAGGAGTGTTCAAGAGTCTACGACCTGCTTTTTCTTGTAATTTCATCATGGCTTTATGAAAAGGTTGTATGAAAATTATGAAAGGAAAAAGCTAACCGGATGGAAACTTGGGCCAGGTTCTGGGGGAGGAGGATGCCTACAGCTACAAGGCCAGTAGAAGTGGGTCAGTTTTCATGGCACCACTCTTATACTAAAAAACTTTTCTCTCCTTCTACCTTTGTGCGCCATTTGTCAGTTTTCTCTCTCTCCTTGCTTGCTTCTCTTTTCAAATTTAATTTTTAAAGTTTTTTTTACTTCTATTCTTTTAACTCAGGATATCCCTGAACATCTTGGCAATGCCAGCACAGGGTGCCCATACAGCTCTATGAGTAACATCAACTGGGAGCAGGGCTAGAAGATTGTGAAGCTGCAGAAACTACAGCCTCCATCCTGGAAAGATTTCTTGATGTTGAAAAAGAACATTACTTAAGGCATGAATTGAGCAGACTGCTCAGAGGACACTGTGTCCTGTGAGAATTAAATTTTTAAATGTAATTTAAAATAGTAAAGAAATAGAATTTCTGGATAATACTCAGAAGCTGCCGTGATAAGTTAGGACATATAGAGATATAAGTAACCCAACCATACACTGGCAAGCAATACTGGCATTGAATCTTTCAGCTGACATGGCCATGTTAATGGCAGACAGCGAAACAATCTACATTAAGAAAAATCATTGTATTTGATGGAAAAAAAAAAGAAAAAAGAAAAAAAACTGTGTAGAAAATGTTGGCTTGCAGTGTATTTCCATAGTTGGACTGATTGTGGCAGAACAGTTGCAACCTTGACTCTCTGATGGTAGTAACAGAGAATAAAAGTGAGGTAAGCAACAGTACAGTAGGCAACAAGATGATGTTCCAGACTGTTTTTCCATTGGAGGTGTCGTTCTCCCTCAGGTGAACTTAAACCTATTGGTAATAAAGCTGCTTCCCTCAGTTACGTTTGCCTCGGAAGTAGTCCGCAAGCCCTGAGAAGTCTGTGACCTTCAGAGATTGCTGCCATGGTGCCATCTCCTCAGCTTGCATTCAACAACCCCTTCACGCCTCTGAACTTCTCCACTTCCCATTGTGTATCTGCCTTCTTTGTGAAGTGATGCTTTCAATGAATCTCACCAATAGGGGCAATTTTTGGTGGAAAATATACTGATTTAATTATCAGGTATGATCACATCTGGCACTTTCTTGCTAGAGAAGATTTGAAGCCAAATTATAAGTTACTCATGAGAGGGTAATTTTCCAAAACATGTGAAATCCTATACACAGGCCACATATATGAGCACTACAGAAGTATCTGAGGGTGAAGTAAAATCTGGGCTTCTTGTTGATAGTATTTATAAAAAAGAGAATGTATTATAAAGACTCTTAAAAGTTATAGAAAAATAAATGTCACTAAATATAAGTAGCACTTAGAAGGAAAGATGTCACATGTCAAAATACACATTGAGATTTTCACTTCAGGGAAATTTTGAGGATTTTTTCCCAATTAAAACTATGGGAAAATTTTGTGTTACTGTCTGAAAGATATCAATGCTTACTGCAATTAATACAATTAAGTCTAATTAAGAAGATATTAATGATGATAGTGGTTAGATCTAGAAACTAAGGAGGAGATAATGAAGTTCACATTTCCTACATGATTTGTAATTTATTTTAGAAGTCAAATACTGGTTATATCTAACTTTGGATAGCTTGCCTGTCTGAAGTTTCACTCTTTAGCCTTTTTTTAGGTTTTACTCTTTACTTAGCCTGTAGCACAATACGCAAAAACAGGCACAATGTTTTAAATTATGGAA
The DNA here is from genome assembly GCF_000695765.1 of Mesitornis unicolor. Taxonomy (NCBI): domain Eukaryota; kingdom Metazoa; phylum Chordata; class Aves; order Mesitornithiformes; family Mesitornithidae; genus Mesitornis; species Mesitornis unicolor. The sequence goes on from NW_010205776.1 coordinate 37,235, forward strand.
GAGATGTTTTAAATTATAGAAGAGATGCTTTAACAAACACCTTCTTTAAGAGCTTCTTAAACAAATCAGAAATATTCCATTTCTTAACATATGTAGATTTAGTAAAGTTTTCAGGGTATCTTTATGTGCAAAATTACAATTAGACATCTAAACATTGAAATTACAAACTCCCATATAGCAAATTGATTTTATAACTGTGACAGAAGTTTATATCATCTAATAAGCTTGTAGGAGTGAAGTGAAACTAGTTAGAAAGTTGTTGATATTCTCAGCAAGAAAATAACTACTTTTCCTTTTCAAAAATACAGACCCATAGTTTCCAGTCAACAACCAATGAAAAGGTTTTTAGGTTGTTCACTTGGGTTTTTTTTTCTAATTTAATATCAGTACTGGGCTTTCAATTTTTTTTGCTTCAGGAGAAAACCGACACTTATGTAGAAAAGCTGCAAAAACGTTCATTTCTTCACAGAACCTATTTTCTACCACCAGGGAAATAAAAAATCCAATGGAAAAAAACTTCCAGTCTTTATCAAAGCTTTAGAGCTACAATTCACTAAAAAAAAAAGCTATAAATAAATGTAGAAATATTTCCTTTGCCATCATTCTTCTGATTGTATATTTGTTATAACAGCAGAAAGAGGTTAAATCTATACCCCTCTGTATGGGCTGGGAAAATCAGATGGCAGCCTTGATCTTAATTCCTTTGTTCCTATCTCTAATAAAAACTTTCCATACTTGTTTGTACCCATTTGGGAAGAGGCTTTTATCAGTCTCACTGCAAACTTTAGTGAATTTTGACCCAATACAAGACACCAAATAAGCTCTTCAGGGCTTATAAAAGATTTGTTCACATTTCCAGGTTTAGATAAGATTATTTGAAAGAAAATTTTTCAATATGAGAATTCCTTTCCTTGGGAAGGAGCATTTTTCTAGCAGATTTCCCTTTGTTCAGCTCAGCAGTTCTATAAAACTCAAATTTGTTGTCTCACTATTCAGCCAGTCAGTTTCAAAACTTTCAGACAAGCCCTGAAAAGTATCCCAGGTCTGAAATATTTGCCCAAAATTCTGAACATTCTGAGGTTTATTTTCACTAGTCTGTCACTTGTTGAAAACAGACATTTTATTTATCACATACTCCAGTAACCACACAACAAAGAACAGGAAATATTTTATAGATCTGCAACCTCTCTTTTATCTCCATTCTGATAATGAGGTTACGGCATAGCCCTAATCTTCCAAGCCAAAATTTCATACTGCAGCTCTAAGAAACTCTCTGTTTTACTTTGCAGAAGTGTAGAAAAGATGAGTTGCTCCCTTCTTCCTATTTTCAGAGAAACCTCACATGTTCATCTCACCTAAAACACATTCTTTATAATTTATTCATTTCTAGTGTCACTGAGTTGCTAACATAAACGGAAGTTCATAGCTGGAAGTAGTGTAAAAAATACTGATGGAAAGCAGTTAAGAAGTGAAAAACTAAATCTAAATTTATATTCTTACTGTCAGAAGATTTCTTCAGTAAAACAGCATAGACAAAACTGCTTGTTCATGGTTCTTTCTTTTGCCAGCAGCATGAGCAACATAACACTCTGAAGTCCGCACCTGGGATTTGTCACACCCAACCATGCATCACTGGAGGTTGGATGTCTGAGTCTGTGCTCATCACCCAGGGCTAATAGAGGGGATGTGGCCTTCAAAGGACACCACCTGTCATTTGTCTAACATCCTCGCTGCTAACATAGCTAGTGGTGGGCTCTGCAGGGGCCTATGGGCAACACCTCAGACTTTGTTGACTAGTCTTTTGGCACCAAAGCTAGGGCAGATGACTCATACAAATCTAATATAAAAATGAGGAAAACTTGTCATGTTTTACCAATCTGTAGGATCAGAGTCTTGGTCACGGATTTGTTTTGTGTTCCCAGTCACTCCCTGGAAGTCACTGTTACGTAACAGCTGAATCGTTGGCAAGTTAAAAATGAGAGTACGATGCCAAGGTTGAGCAGCACCCTATTTTGGAGGCTTCCACATCACATGCCCAGTTAAACCAGACGTTTCACATGCAAGCAACTCTCTTGCATTTTTCTGAGACACACATGGTTCCCATCAAACCAAGATGCTTTCCTAAACCTAATGGATCCTCTGTTACATACAGGAGCAATGATCACTGTGCTGAAGTTGACATGTTAATGTCTATGAAATAATCATATTGTTTGTCAAGTGCTGTGCTTGACAACCAAGTGTTCTCCATTTGTGAGCTACCAGAGTAAAGACAAGCATCAGAAATTATAATCCCTAAATCTGATTTTATATACCTAAAATCTCAGTTATCCAATTTTTTTTGTGATGAAATGCAAAAAACCAGAGAGAATCTGAATTTTCTTCTCCTATTCAAGACTGAAAGACTCGAAAACTGGGCCCATGTGAACCTCATGAAGCTTAACAAGGCCAAGTGCAAGGTTCTGCACGAGGACAGGGGCAATCCCTGGCATCAATACAGACTGGGAGATGAAGAGATTGAGGGTAGCCCTGCAGAGAAGGACTTGCAGGTGCTGGTGGATGAAAAGCTGGACATAAGTTGGCAATGTGCGCTCACAGCCCAGAGGGTCAACTGTGTCCTGGCCTGCATCAAAAGAAGTGGGGCCAGCAGATCAAAGGAGGTGATTCTGCCCTTCTACTCCACTCTGGTGTGACCTCACTTGGAGTACTGTGTCCCCCTCTGGAGTCCTCAGCACAAGAAAGACATGGACTTTTGGAGAAGGTCCAGAGAAGGGCTACAAAAATGATCAGAGGAATAAAATACCTCTACTATGAAGAAAAGCGGATAGTGTTGGGTTGCTAAGCCTGAAGAAGAGAAGACTCTGAGGAGACCTTATTGCAGCCTTTCAATACATAAAGGGGTCCCATAAGAAAGATGGGGACAATCTTTTTTAGCAGGGCCTGTTGTGATAGGACAAGGGATAATGGATTTAAACTAAAAGAGGGTGGATTTAGACTAGATATAAGGAAGAAATTTTTTACAGTGAGGTTGGTGAAATACTGGAACAGGTTGCCTGGAGAAGTGGTGAAAGCCCCATCCCCGGAAACATCCAAGATCAGATTGGACAGTGCTCTGAGCAACCTGATCAAGCTAAAGCTGTCCCTGCTCACTGCTGTGGGTTAGGACTAGATGACCTTTAAAGGTCCCTTCCAATCCAAAACATTCTATGATTCTATGTTTGATAAGAAGTATTAACCTGAGACAAAGCCTGGATAGTTTTAGATCAACAAAACAAGGTCACTGCAATGACAAGCAGTGTCTAATCTTTATTTTGGAACCTCTGCTTCCCAAATAAGTGTAAATACATTGGACCTTCCAATTGGAGCAGTCCAATTCATCACTTCTATCTCAACATCTTTGTTGAAAATTTTCATCTTTTCTTTGTAATAGAATTAACTTATTACATGCACAAACTAGAAGCCTGATCCTATAGAGTTTGAAATCAATAGTTTTCTTTCTGTCTTCTGTGGAGCAGGACCAGCTACATGATGAGCTAATCCATTCAGGAGCTCTTACATGTCAAAGCTCAACTCAAAAGACAAATCAGAAAATCAATCTTCACGATTGCACAGCTTTTAGACTTTACCACAAATACGTATTTGCCCCATTCCTTTCACAGTTTAATGAACATCGTCACCACTCTGAAATGTGCTGCAGGAGTTGGAAGCAACCACCTTCTGGATAACTATGGGACAAAATGAATTTTAAAGTAGCGCAATTTTGCAGTTTTTGGAAGACAAGATCATTTTGCATTCAGACTTATGAAACTGGGGCTACAATTTCCATTGGAGGACCTTACTGGTTCTTGCAGAAATAAGCATGCAACAGTTTCAAGTCAGGTTGTCAAAGACACATTTTTCAGTCTCTTTTTCAAAATATTTTGATTCATGTTGCCTTGAGCAAAACATAAAATATTTTATTTAGAAGACTTCCCATTTCTCTTTATTCAATGCTAGAGAAGAAAAATAGCCTGATCTTGGAAATATATTGTGCCTTAATCCTTCATACTCAAAAAATGTTTACATTTGGACCTCAACAGTTCATTTCCTGAAGATAATGGGCGGTTCTTCTCAAAATATTTTTTTAAATTTCTCCTTAGAGGAGGAAAGATGTAGGAACATCTTCTTTTCTAAGCCATTCATCAGTAAATTCCAGATTAAATTGCAGCAATTTGGCCAAAGATTTGGAACTTAAAAGTTAAGCAGAGAAAGTGATTTCATAACTTCAGAAGAAATCTTTTCACTTACATAGTTGTTTAACACTTTTGCTAGTGGTGCAATTCGTACAGTTCATCTGATAAGGTCTGCAACTGTGTGTTAACCAAGAAAAAGGTGTTACAAATGGCTATGTGTTAAGAAGCAAGTGTAGCCCCAGAAATGCCACCAGTCTTAGCATAGTCTGTATTTGGTAATATACCTCACTCAAATAAGACTTCATAACAAATTCTTGAATGGCACAGAATCCTGGTCTAGATCTCTTGAGAGTCTGCATTACTTTCTATCTTGACTATGTTATTTTATGTAACATATCATTGGGCAGTGGCTTGCCTAAAATACCCCGGGTCCCACAGCTATGCACTGTAGGTTTTCCTTCTTTCCATGGTTGTTACCTTCTTCCTGGCAGCATCATTCATAAGGCTGAGATTTTCTGTAATGTCTCTGCCAATCCTGCTTCACATTAGGAGGCCAGTTCTGATCCAGATTAAACCACTTTTACAAACATCCATTGGGTACTGATGATGGCTGTAACTGAAGAGGTTCTCAGGCATTTACTGTTGCTCAGCACAGTCCATACGTTCTTCAAAACAGCTAATTCTTTAGTTATTTGTGCTTTAAAGCACAGTCTGACATAGTCACATGCCACTGATTTACTTTCAGGATAGCTTCAGCTCTTTGTATTGTCTAGAATGTACTTCCAGCAGCAGATTGGAAATATCAACTCTCTATTATTCCAGGTTGCGTAAGGAATGTATGCAACGTGTTTAAGAGATGGTGAACTATCACCAGTTCTTACTCAGCAGGATGTGGAAACTTCTATTTATGCTTTGAGTTCATCTGGCATCATAATATGAAGATTCAGAGGTAGTTTAAATGTAATTACCTATGTAGCAAAAAAGTGCCTGTTTGAGTTGCCTGGTGTAAGCAAAACAGAAGAAAAGCCAACGAAACACAAATTTGGCAATAGGTGTCTCTATCAATTTTTTGTTTGGGAATAGGTTCTCCAGCCCCTACAATGGAGGTGTCCTTGATGAAGGATGTGGAGCAGGTGCCTTCCTGAGCAGCACTAAGTCAAGGACTTGTAGGAAGTACACATAGTGACTTGGAGGTGGGGTTAGGAGAGGAAAATAGGGCAACGGAAGTTAGAATTGTGCGAACAAGAGTTTCTCTTTGGTGACCCAACTGAAAAATTAAACCAAAAAAATTCATTTTGGGTCAGCCCAAAGCACTTGTCCAACTCAAAATGAAACAGCTCATTTTGCTTTCAAATCTCTTTTCAATGTTTGAAAGAAAAGATACATAAAATTCTAGACCAAAATACTATTTTGAAGTGTAAAACTGAAATATTTTCTTTAGAAAGTGTCAGAATGAAACATTTCAGCATGATTTTTCTTTTTTGAGCTGTAACTACTGACTGAATTGAAACCCAGCTTGTCTGACTGAAACTACGTCTCTATTTTCTTTTGGTCAGTAATTGTTTGTCCCAGAGATTTCCTCTGTTTTTAAGGGAAATCTCTGACTTCAACTTCCTTTGTCTGTTCAAAACTGACCATCGCCCACCATCCTTCACATGCTTGCATGTCACACATGCCTTGCAAGAAAACCTATGAAGGAAATTCTGCAAAATTTGCTGCGTGGCATTTCCAGGGCTCCAGCTCATGACGTTTCCATGGTAGAGTCCTCCAGCTGGTGGTTTTCAGGGTTGAAGAAATTAATAAATAGTTGCCTTCCTTTTCACACTTTTGTGGACAAATAGGTTTTCATCTGAATTTAGTCCCAGTGTGGAAAACTTCAGAGACTGATTTGACATTTCTGGATAGGACATCTCAACAAGGACAACGTGGAAGAGGCCTGAAAGAAGTAGAAGAAGGAAATAAGTTAATTATCCATATATGAAGAGATTATATCAATGAGGAACAACATGTGTGGTTCATGGTTTAGTCTCTATAATCAAGGAAAAAAACAGGTACTATTAGGGTAAAGTCCTGTTATTCTGTCCAAAGGCACAATCTTTATAAAACTCCAATGTAGATGAGATGGATGACACTTGGATAATTCCTATTACCCTCTACTGACTGTAAAGTGATCTGGATGTAGCTTAGGGATAGACTGTGTCTGTCAAAGATGAGTTCCAAATGAGAGTGTGGAGCAAGGTAAACCATGTTGATTAAATTTAGTTTGACAAGTAACAGGCATCCATCACCCAGAAGGATCCTATGCTAGTCCAGTATGTGAGTTCCCACAAGAAAGTGTTATAATTTCAGTTCACACAAACCTTGTTCAAATTAGGTATGGATAGATGGTTTTATTTTGAAATCACTCTGGTTCAGGAGCAACGTGGGACAGTGCAATCCCAGTTCCATGCCATCTAACTGCAGCAGCTGATGTAAGACAGTTGAGATTAAGTTTTTGGACTAACTTTAATTTCTCTTTGAATTTAATTGATGAAGCCACCCAGGTAAATCAGGGTGATTAATGATTAAACTGCTTTTCAGTGACTTGAGTGTTTTTTTCTGTCTGGGAGCTTGTATCAAGAGTAGGTACTAAGCACTTCTGAAGTGTTCTCAGATCCCATTTGTGCTCAACATCTCTATGGGGCAGTGTGAACGCAGCACTACAAGTTTTCAGCAG
>NW_010205776.1:44150-55933 GCF_000695765.1 Mesitornis unicolor
TGACTGTTTGTGTCCATCGCATCTGTCCCAGGAGGGACAGTTTGGGACTTTTCACCAGCAGCTATTCAAGATGGGATCTTGTGTATGGATGTACTGAGGCAGAATCAGTGAACCAAACAAGTGACTCACAGGAGTGATGCTATTTTTTGTACTATCCCCCACAAGAAAGTCCAACCCACATGCTCTCTGCTAAGCCCTGGCCTGTGACAAGCTGAAATTTCAGCTTTATGGTGAAATAGCATGTCCTGAGACCAAGCATACATCACTTTCAGATACAAGAATACAGTCGCTGGGCCAGCAGCCCCACAGACACAATATGTGTCATCTCCCTTGTGTTTCAGTAAAAGAAAAAAACTCTGTAAATGGCACTATTTGAGGACCAAAATATTTTTTATAATAAATTAAAGAGTAAGCATTTATAAAACAATCCATCTGCATATAAATATCACACAGCAGTTTTAATTCCATAGTTGACTTAAAACCCTCTGGTACAGCTTCATAAATACATTTCCTTGGATATTTTTCAATCAATCAATATAAATAAAAGTACCATATAATTACTACCTTAAAATAAATTACCATTAAATATGAATGACAGAAATTATTTCTGAATTAGTCTGAAATATCAACTTTTCAGGTAAAGGTCAGAAGGGGGCAACATATGCAAGAGAGATTTTGAAGTAAAAGGCTCAAATCTTCACTGCCTACTTTGACTCAGCATATAAAATACAGAAGTAGTTGCCTTATTCCTATGAGGATGAGAACAGGAGTGTGCCTTCAAAAATAACTAATGCCTTGTATTGAAATGGATCTACAAACACTGTCCTTGAGTTTTCATTTTCAAAGGTGGCAGCAATATGCATCCTGTCTGTGGCCACTTAGTTTGCTATTTTTGGCACAAGTGAAAAGTATCTAAGGAGAAGGACTGAAATAGTTAATTAAATTACAGCAAGAGTTTTTCAGAGACGTATCTTCAAGCCTGATCTGAAATTCTTTCAGTTTTTCTTCTTGTTCCCTCCCTTCTTTGGGGCATCAGTACAGGCATTTTCTATGTAGTCAAACAGTAAATCCAGTTCTCCAATGGCTTTAGTCTTTCCACTCTCTCCCAACTAGAAAAGAGCAAAATGTAAGTTTTAGCATCTCATTATTTCTTAGAAAATTGAAATTAGGCTTGTCACAGGCAATGAATCGAGAATTTACTCTCCTTATTCTCTCAAGTCATTACACTATAAGATATAAACTAGCCCATTCAAATCTAGTCTAGTATATCCAGTTACCCAGAACCTGATTTCTGAAGGACAATTTTAAATTACCATAACACATGCAGAGAGTTAATAGGATGAGTGAAGGGGGGCTGGAAGTGGAAACATCACTAATTCCCTCATTCATGCCCCTGCAGGCTTCACATTCTAAATAATCTCCAGAGTTTGTTTCATAATTAGGTCAGCCTTAATCCAACTCTATAACTGGGGTTTGGAACTGCTCTTTTTACATGCTGGGGAAAAAATGTACCTGTTTCATTTTGCTCTTCATTTCTTCCAGATTCCTTTCAATGTGTTCTCTGTGTCCTGAGAATTTCTAAAAAAAAAAAAAAGAAAACATCCAGACATAACATTGGCAGCTGTAACCAACAATGTGCTTTTTTTTTTCCTTTTTCACATCTTTCTATCAACCTCTAGCTTGATATCTTTGATCTGAGGTTTCCTTTCATATCACTGCCTTCTGCCACTGTTTGCAGCATTCTGAGATTCAGGAGCAGCAGGAGTAGTCACAAGAAGTGGAAGAAACCCAAAGCTACTCACACATCTGCTCAGCTCTGAGGTCAGGGATGCCAAGAACTGTGCCACCTCCTCCACATATGGGTACTGGTCCTTGGCCTCGGTGAGGAGCACATCTTTCACTACAATCTCCACAATCCTCTTCATTACGTAGCAGCGGTTGCTTTCCTATGTATGCAAGTAAGAAGTCACATTAAATCATGGCAAGAGATTGCCAAGTGCTACAGAAGAATGCAAAGAACAGCCTCCTGGTGTAAGACTTACCCTGACATTAACATAGAGCTGCTGCCCAATGAGCCTGTTGTCCGTGTCCTGGTCTGAGACTCTGGCCTGAGAGGGAAAGAAGGAAACGTCAGGTGGGGATAGAAACCTGACCTACAGATTAATAACAAACCCTAAGTTTTTAAGAACAATGCAGTTCACCTGAGGGAATGGACACTACAGACAGCCTGTTACAGGTAGATAAGCTTGAACATTGTGTCTCTTTCTCCCCTTAATTGGGTGAGATTCAAGGTCAGTATGACTGGAAAATAAATAAGCAGAAGTCTGAATTCCTGGCCCCTTCTTGAACAGCAGATGTCATAGTGGTTACGATGACTAAACCAAATGCCGCAGGTGGCCAACCTCACGGTGGCCCACAGCACTGCTGGGAGGTGCTGCAGCACTCGATGGTGTACACCAGGGAGGACCACCCATGGTAAGGGCAGCCAGGAAACCTGCCCAAGCAGAGCACTGTATGATGCCCGAGGAGATGCCTGGCCATGGCTGGAGTCACGGACAGGCCCAGCTCCAAAAGGACTGGGCAAACAGAGAAATTTAAGCTCATGGTTCACCACTGTTCCAGTCTAGTAGCAGCCACTCAAGAAGGAGATGTGCTGTGCCAAAGGCTGCCTTTCCCCTGGGGAGCAGGAGGAGGAGAGGCAACTGCCTCCTCTGGCTGCCCAACCAGTGGGCAACAGGCCCACTCCATGCCCCCATGCTCTGCCTTACTGCAAATGCACTTTTTTTTCTGGAGAAAGGCATGAGAAAGAGAGGAATGCTGAAGGTAAGAAGCCAGGGCACTGGCAGAGGAGGAGGTGCTCAGATCCTGCCATGAAGGACACATGGGTTACTGTACCATTTTAGCCAAGGTGTAGGTGCGATTCCTGATGTAGGGCTGCTGGAAGTTGGTCTTCCTGAGCCTGCAGGCATGATGGGTGGTAGGAGCCAATCCTACTCCTTTTGGAGGCAGAGGACTGGTGAGAAGAAGAGGGAGGCAGCAGCAGCAGCAGAAGATGACCCATCCTGAGAAGCTCTTGGTCAAGGTCTGCAGGGAGGCCATAGCTCACGATCCAAAATTGTCTGTCCCAGCAGGTTGCAGCTACAGCGCTCAGCACTGATGAGAGAGAGCAGGGTTAGCATCAAGGAGAGCAGGCAAGGCAAAGTGAGGGAGGCATAAAGGCTGCAAGCCTTACCTTTGCTGTGATTCTTGATGTGCTTTGCAGGAGATGAGGTGCACCTTATATAGGGCTACCAACACCTCTCTCAGCTTTTCTTTTTTTTTGGAGGGGGGTGCTGGTAGTGAATTAAAAATGACATCAGCAAGTCTCTTACTTTCCAGTATCCTCTTCTGAGAACTACCTAATCACCACAAAACCCACAAATACAACTTCAAGGCCATTGTAAACTTTAGTTTCCTATAAAATCAACCAAATTTTAATGCGGGGAAAAGCAGGGGCTTTTTCCAGGGCAGAAATCCTGAAATTTTTTTTCTATAAAAATATCTGAGAAGTTCATGGGTTTGTGCCTTCAGTCCTGATTGTAACACACTAATTGGATTGGCAAGATGATGGCAGATAATGTAATTATATTAATTTTTGTTCATCTTTTGTGGTAAAAGACTGGTGCTTCATTGATGCTTACTGGTATACACAAGGCGTCAGAGACTGCACCAGACCCAAAGCACTGATCACCTACAGCTCCTACCCTGCAAATACCTTTTCCCACTCAGTGGTCCACTGGAGTCACCAGTCACCTGCCCATCACTGTACAATCCTCTCTGAGACATCAGAAACTGTGTAGAACTGGCGCTGCATTTATCACATCCCTGATCTCCAAATTTCCATTTTCCAAAATACCGTGCTCCAGACTGTAACCAGGTGTAATGACCACAGCTGTGGTCATGCACTTACTTATCCAAGGGATTTCCATGTCTCTGACCCTGTTGTGCTAACGTAAAGGCTGTGCTGCACCTTCAGCCTGTAGTATTATGCAGGGTGCTAAAGGGAAACTGTGCTCTCTTTAGAGAGTAATTTGCAGCCCAGCTGTAGACGGTAATGCATGGGGACACAGAACTAGTGCAAATACAAATGCCTGGTTGTTTAACGTGCCCCCACAGGGCACATGGATGACAAATGTGAGAAATTGGACCTGGCAAACCACGGCTCCAGCTCTGCCTCTGAGTGAACAGGGGCATCCCCAGGGCAGGGCTCCAGCCCTCGTGGCTAAGGTTCTCAGGACAAGAGCCCAAATCAGCCTTCTCCCATGGGCTGAAATGCCCAGATCTTTTCCTCACACCTGAAAAGAAGCAGTTAAAGGCTGGATGACACCACATTTAGGCTTTAGCCTCCCCTGATGCAGCATGAATTCATGTCTCCAAGCCCCAATCCTGCTTCAGCCACCCTCCAGTACCTGCCACATCAGCTCTGCACAGCTTTGTGTCCTAGAAGCTGCAACCCCTCACCCTGTAGCAGCCGTGTCCCTTTCCATGCCCCACTCAGGTGCCCATTCTCATGCCCAGTCTCTTACCAGCATCCTGACTGCAGCAGGCAGCAGAAAGCATGAATGGTCGCATGATGTTGACAACCTAGTTCACACTCCAAATGTATCACAAAGTTACTCAATAGCACATTTATAAACTCTTTTCCATAATTTTTTCATTTGCCAGGCTAATAGGCCCTGTGGTGGAGCAGGTTAATGAGAAGATGAGAGGCTGAGTTATACATAGCTGAAAGACAGATATTAAAGACTAAACTGAGAGAAATCCAGGCAGCGAGGCTGTTTTGAAGGATTGGTTTCCTCTGAGGAGCACTCCCATGAACTCTTCTCCACATGTTAAATGCAGCCTGATAAGCAAAGTCTCCTTCTAACAAGTTTCTCGCACTTCTCCACCAGCTCATCCAGCAGAAGTCCCAAACCCAGAATGAAAGTTGTGAATGGGCATTCAGATCCTCCCTGGTCCAGACCCTCCCTGGTCCAGACCCTCCCTGGTCCAGACCCCCTGTCCTGCTGTCCTTTTGGCAGATCCCAACTCTCCATCCCTTTGGTCATGCACTCTTGTCAGACATGGATCTGAACCACTGTGAGGAACCCATCTGGTCCCAAGCTTCCCACGCCTCCTGAGAGATATTTAAACAACATCAGGCAGATGAATGAGGAATTAGATGCTGTATCTTTCTTCTGTCCTCTTTTAAGCAGTCATTACAGTATCTCTTCTCTCTGACTTCTGTAGTATTGGAAACAATATACTGGGACATACCTATTTTCATAGAAAATGTTAAGTAAGACTTGACAAGGACCTCTTTCTCCCCTCTATGTTTTTAGCCACCTCTCCCAATGATACAAATTTTTGACTGAGTCATGATGTCCTCCTCCTGAGGATTTAAAAAGGCTTGGTTTCACTGGTTTAGTTTACCTCCCTGCCTCCAGTATGACACTGAAATACCGAAATGTCCATTTTAAGTTGGTTAATTCATAGTTCACAAATTCCCTTTTTATGACATTCCTAAAGCCTATGCTAATTTTAGCACGCTGTATGGTTTCCCTGCTCATGGGTCCACTCCTGGCCTCTTCCCAACCACCTTCCATCAGATCATAGAAACATAGAACAGTTTGGGCTGAAAGGGACCTTAAAAATCATCCAGTCCACCCCCCCTGCCATGGGCAGGGACACCTTCCACCAGACCCTGGAAGCAGAAGACATATCTCCACTTCCAAAGAAATTCTCTTGACGTGTTACAAGGAATAACTGCAGCCACAACTGTGGCTATACCATAACTCAGTGGTACATCCACGATTAGCAGTAGTTTGTTGTTGGTTTTATTTACTCTGAGAGTGGTGCATTGTGGATGACCCTTCCCTGGAAGTGTTCAAGGCCAGGTTGGATGGGGCTTATGAGATTACATTGAACAAGGATGTGACCAGTCACTGCTGTCACCTCTTCTGACGAGCTCACTACACCCTGGATGGGAGATACAAGTTTGGCATCATGGAAAGATGAGGCTAAAAACCTGTGCAGTCCTACCACTGGATCTTACTCCAGTCCTCAGCTTCCAGAAGGGGAGGGAGGAATTGAAGGCTTTTCTGCAGCACTTGAGGAAGAATTTCTATTTCTCCTTGTCTGAGGAGGAAATACAATAAATCCCTGAGAAATATGGGCTTGAGCTAGCACTGAAGGTGAACCTCAGGGAAAATGCTTACCTAGACACCCCTCTCCAAACTGTAGAGCTGTTGGAAGAGACCACTGAAAGGAAATCTGCATTTCATTTAAAATGTGGTACCCTGGCTGAAACCATCACTGGTGGGTCTTACTTCGGAGAGAAAAAATAAAGTAGGAAAAACATGTCTGAAGAACACATCTTAAAAGAGCAGCCCTTCTCACTAATTCTTTTCTACATTAACATTGTCAAGTATTCTAGCAAGCGGTATGGGAAGTGGTAATTCCTCTTTGAGCCTGAACTGCTGATGTGATGCATGATAGACCCAAGCTTTTCTTTATCAATTAATGGAAAAAAACCCACTACAAACAAAAGCAAACAAAGTATAGCTAAACAAAACAAAAAAGACCTCTCCAGGTTTAGGGACACAATAAAAGGGGGAGAAAGAAAGAGGGAAGGAGAAAATGTGATTTTCCTTTTTAATCTTATGACTTCTTCTACGTTTAATGTTATTTTTAATGTTTGAGACTAGTAACACTGTTTAAAAAGCAAAACTCTTACAAGAAAACACAAAACCTGCACTTTTATCTTAAGTAAAAACTACCAAAGACCTCTGGATTTCTCTAAAGTACCTTCTGCATTGTCATTTACGTACAAGTAATTATTTTTAAAAATTTTTAATTGTGCACAAGTCATATTTTCTTCCCAGTGCGGTCCCAATAATCAAAGGTCTATCGTATCACTGACCTCATGGATAAATTGCTAAAGTGTAATTACATGTAGTTTCCCTAATTCGTTAAGAAACCATAGTGGTTGAATATTCTCGACAATGACTTCTTGACCCATATTGAAGACAGAGGATTTTTTGAGGAGGACTGGAACTCTACATCATGTCTACCTCAAAAGCCACAGACACTTCCTTCTTGCTTTGAATGAGGCCACAGGTGAATAACCAATACTGTACTTTGATGCTCAGCTGTTCACCAGCTCGCTGGCATGCAGGAATTTTCTTGAGCTTTAGTGCATTTTCAGCCAGCTAGAATTATGTTGCATTATTAGAAACATCCTCAGGATCAGTCACTGGGCTGGGAACACTGTCAAGAGTAGGCATTTGAAAAAATGAACCTGCGTATCATCCTTTTGGGTATTTTACCTGGTGATTAAATTCTCCCTCCTTAAATATCTGTACGAATGGACCACAGCTCATGTAATGCCTAAAACTGAGCAGGCAATCGATACGGAGACATCCTCGACTTTCCGGTCACACTCATCCCCTTGGTTTTTCTCCAGCGCGTTTGTGAGCTCATTCATTGCATTTATCTCAGTTCTTCTCTTCTTTTGCCTAGACTTCCAAGACTGAAAAGATAAAAGCAGACCTAAAAAATCTTTCAGCTCAAGCTCCAGTGGAGCCTTACCACAGTCAGCTCTCTGCACAGCAATGAACACATCAGTAATGGAAGTTGATTCTTCTTTATAGAACTTGAAAATAAGCTTTTCTGTAGTTCAGCTATTCATTATGGAAACATCCTCAAAGACACAGGCAAGTGTCTTCTGGGCCAGGTCATCAGGAATGACAGAAGGGATTAATTTTCTATGGAGGAAATTATATCAACACAGAGACCAGGAGAGGACGTATAGCATTTGACCATTATATCTTTGCTTTTTTCATGATAGATGTAAAGTTGTGTAAGACACTGTGAATCTTTTGGAAGAAGAAGTAGTAGTATTATTAAAATTGTTTAGCCTGGGAGTGTTAGGTGACTTTGGAAAAGACTGTTGTGTCAGACCTCAATACAGACACTGCTGACTCAGGTTTTTTGCAGAAGATATGCAATTCATCTACCTCCCGACAGTAACACTTTTGTTACACAGTGAGTAACACATTTCCTCTGACAGTAACACTTTTGCTTATATATCTGATATTTCATCAAGCATCTTTGGTTTTGACCTTCACTTGGTTGTTATAACTTCTGGGTCTCCTAAGTATAAGATACTATATAATAAACAACATATAGCTGGTATTTCATATCATAAAAAGTCTAAGTGGAAGGGAACTAGTAGTTCAAACAGACAGACGAAAAAAATAGTTTAAAGTAACTTTATTCTTGCCTCAGAACATTCATGTAGTGGAGGTCCAAGGGAAAGCCATCCAGGGACATGTTGAGACAACACTATACAGCTGCTACCAACGTTATTGCTGTTACCCGAGGACCACTGTTGTGGTAACTTTCATTGCAGTGCCAGGAGGATTCAGTGATTTAATACTAAAACAAAACAAAAAAACCCACAAAATGGTATCAATGGAAGTGCAATAGATGTTAGTCCAGCGGTCCTGCCTCTGCAGACAGCGGCTGTTGGCTTCAGTCAAGCATAAACGAAATTTTTAATGAGTTGCCGATAGGAGCCTTCAATTAGCTCACACAAATGGAAGAAAAAATAATTCAGACCATCTTGATGCACACAGCCTCACACCCCCAGAGGCACCACCATTAACCCTTGCACCAGACAGCTAGTTTTTTTAATTCAGAGTAAGATCACCCATGTATTATGAGACTCTGTCACTTTATCTAGTGACCTACATATATCCAGCTCTGTCTCGCGAAGAGTCAGATCAGGTGAACTGAAACTTCCGTGTTTCCTGTTAGTGTGGTGTGGTTGCACAGCAGTAACTCAGTGACATGGCAAAGTGAAATTACTGACATAGTGTAACTCAAAGAAAACTGCTCTAACTGGGAACAGAATTTTACAAGCTGGTTTACAATCCAAAATTCAGTGACAGAAACTCAGCTTAAGAAATAACCCCAGCATTATGCACCTTGATTTACCAAATATCAACAGTTTTATCATGTAATAAATCCACACCATCTTGAGTAGTTAAATAAAGTCATTTTGAAGGGAAGCAACATAATTTAAGGTGAAGAACCTATGCCTAGACACTGCCCATACACCAGCATTTAGACCAAGGCTCTGAATTCAGCATCATCTGCTGAAGGTGAGCCTCGGGCTACTTCATTATGGTATATAACAGGACTGCTAGAGAAGGAGGTGACAGTGCCCATGTTGTTAAGAGCAGTCTTTCAGTTAGCATCCATCTCTAGGAAGTCAACAGTTCATGTCCCAGCTCTTCCCCAGCCCGAGGTTATGCGATTGCCCATCTCCCCCGAGAGACTCTGAGTTAGCGAGTTTCCTGTTGCAGTGGGACTTTTGTCAAGAATTGTGAGATTTATGGGCCAAAAGGAGACAAAACAAAATAGCTACAACCTAGCAATTACGATGCTGTTTTCCTGGCTTATCTGTTTTTAGCCACATGCCGTGTGAGCTAAAATATGCAAACAGGCCAGAGCCAGCTTCCCGCTGGAAACACAGAGCGTGCTCCTCACGAAAGCACTGTTCTGGGAACCCGTGGACTCACTCCAGCCGGGGGAGCACTCCTGAGCACAACAGACCTCGGGCTGAGACCTGGGCACACAGCTCTCCAGACCAGGGTGCATCCACAGGTGCCTGCACGTGTGTGTCACACCAACCAAGCAACCCGAAAGGGACCTAGGAAGGGAGAAATTCAGAAGTATGGGCTTTTGGGGATCCATCAGCCATTCCTATTCTATTTCAAGTCTTGAGGTAGGTGCTCTGGAGATGCTCCAGTACATAACAGTATTAAACAAAGTCACCTTGAGCAAAAAAGTATTTTTAAAAATATATACACGTGCATATACATATATATACATCCACAGAGATATACATACAGTATATACAGTGTGTATATATATATACATACATACAATATGTGTGCATATCAGATATAAACACAGTTAAAAAGAAAATCTTTGAGGCCCACTTGAAAACCTTCACAGGTCACTGCCTTAGTTACCTCAGGAAAGGTAAGGTGGCATAAATATAAACCAGTCACATTTATAAAGCTGACATGATCTTTACCAGAAACTTTATCAAGACCTCTGAAGAAAGTGAGGAGTGGAAAGCATCTGCTGTCCTTTTCTGCTCTGCTGAAGAACTTTCTGCACTAAGGAGGATTTGCTGCCACAACTGTACCACCGAACTCCCCCTGCGAAGAGTAAGCTTACATCAGCAAATGAGTGCTTTGCTCTTATACTTTTATTGCAGCCCCATGAATGGAATTAATTGATCCAACAAAAGGTGTGTAAGCTGTAAACAGCATCAGGCCTTGCTCACCTTCCCAAAGAACTGCCAGTCTCCAGGGGAATCTTCTGCAGTTCTCAGTCCTCCACCCTAGCAAGATGCTGCAGGGCCAGCAGGACATTAATTTAGGTTGCTTGACATTGAAATTACCATTCAGCTTATTTTCTTTATTACACATTTGTGTGCATCTGGATAATGGAACAATTCTGCTGCTAAAAGTTGGTCAACAAGGGCATAGCAAAACTTCCACTTGCATCAGATGGTGACGGGGCTCCTTGCTGACGAATTTTACCAGACAGTAAGAACTGCTCTGAAACCAGAACATGAGGTGCCCGCTCGGCCTTGCAGGAACAGGCAGAAGTAGTGAAGCAATGTGGCATTATGCAAATAAGCACACACTAAATTGTTCAAAGAAGCTGTGCTTCCTGCCCCATCTTCAAGTACTACGAATTTGCTAGTTAAGTATTATGGATAGTATTTGGAAAACCCTTTTTCCTCCTCTGCTACCTGCCAGAAAGCGATGACACTAGGAGTCAGATAAGGAAAGCCTCTTAGTACCTGGACTAGAAGAATTTGTGAGTGAGGGAGAAAGCTGGTGGCTGCTGAGTAACTTTGCTTCCTTTCACCCTTCTGCAACATACACTGGGTTTCAGTCTGTCACCCTTTTTGGTCCAGGGGGAACTCAGGCAACCTTGGTGAAGGCAAACCTGTTTCAAGGAGGTTGTTACACACTACATAGGGATCCATATGAGCGACAGAGAAGACATATGGATTTATTAATTGAAAAAGGCTGAAAAATTAATATACAACACAACTTAAGTATCACTGGAAGAGCACTGGGAAGCCTTGGGACTTAATCCGGTCTTATGCCCCAAAATATGCCTTGTTGCCTACACCTTCATTAAAAGTAATCTAGCTCTGATGGCTAAAGAGTTACCTACGTTTGTAAGGTTAATGACATTGATATACTACACATTATGTTTCAGAATTCACCTCAGTAATGCATTAAACTTTGAAAGTAACAACAAAATATTATTGCAAAACTAACATGTATTAGCAGGATTTTTTTTAATTGGATGGAATTATCCAAAATCCAGATTTTCTCCCAGACTTCCCTGCATAGCTGGAAAACCCCAACTGATTCTTCTCAAACTGGTCAATCCAGGATTTCAGGGGTAATTTCAGCATTTTAAGTAGAGAAGCCTGGTGCATCATGAAAAGTACTGTAAATTTAAATTCTGAAAAGAAATGAAAGCCAAGAGCCATAAAAGGATGGAGGGATAAAAAAAAAAGATGCATTCCTAAATACCACCTTGCTGCTACTGTAAGCATTTAGCTAAATCCTCAGAAATCTCCTCATGCCCAGAAGCATTCACACCTCCCTGGAGGAATTGCTTAAGTGCTGAGAAAGATGCTTCATCCCTCCTGCTGTACT
>NW_010205776.1:55964-69606 GCF_000695765.1 Mesitornis unicolor
TGGCCAGAAAGAGGAGGAGGATGCTAGAGCAAGTGCAGCTTGGGAACAGGGAGATCTTTGTTCCAATCCCTAAGCCAGCAACCATTTTAATACAATGGATTCAATACAAGAAACAGAGAGCTCGCTCTTGCCACAGATAGGCAACAGGCTTATTATTTGGCAAGACATGAGAAGCAACAGACTGGAATCAGGTCTCTTCTTTGTGGGCTTGCTGGGAGAACACTTTATTGGCAGGAATACTGGATAAAGAAAGGTCTCTTCCCAGCTGGCAGTGGTCAGTGAGGAAGAGATGGCTCATTAACTTCTGCAGGTGGTTGAGAGCAGTGAGCCCCCAGCAGCGAGACTCAGCCAGCAGGTATACCCAACTTGGGAATGAGCTGAAGACATTCACTTCAACGTTTATTATCCAAATAAATGGGTCCACTATTCACATGCTGATTTTGTAACTCTTGACCTTAAGTTGACAAGCTCCCAAAGCTGTTTATTCCTTAGATGTATATCCTATTGGCAACAGTCTTCCTCCTTGTCTATCTACTTGGTCTCTTCTCTTCAAGGCTTCCAAGATTTCCTTGACAGAAAACAATACCCATTCACTGTACAGCACGCATCTGTAATTATTAATAAAGGGTGCACTTTTGAACCTTTTTTCCATGTTCAGCTTGCTGGAAAACACAACAGGATACATGTTTGAAGGTTGGACTGAAACATCCAGAAGAACAAAACAAAAAACCCTCTCGAACTAGATAAACAATAGCAGAAAGCAGGCGCAAAGAATTTTGTATCTGCCTTGAAGAATACAGAAGAGCCTCCCTCAGAAGCTTTACAACAGAATTACTCAAAAAAGGTATTTTGTCTACATTTCCCTTAAATACTTCTGTCCAAAAGTAAATTCAATTAGAACATTTCAATCAAAACCTAAAGTTTGGTCAGATGGGAAATAATGTCATGATGATGTGTGGGACACCAGGAGCTTCCATTGTCATCTCTAAGTCGGGTTTGTAACCTCATGCAACAATAATGTCTCCCTCCTTTACCACTTTTATTGTTCCTGTGGCAGAAATCAATGTACATGTACCATACAGCACACATATAACAAATTTAGAGCTACACCAGACTCATGGTACAATATTGTAAGCAAAATTGGCATATACGTTATTATTTTATCTATGACTTGCAGGCCTCAAAAGCAGACCTGCACAAAAACTCTTAACAGACCTGTCTAATAGCCAGGAATCCCAGGAAAACCTAGCAAAACAAAAATAAATTATTTCAAAAGAGGACACTGTTCATAGAACTCAAATTACAGGTACCACAGAGAAGAAGTAATGGATGATAAGAGCTCTTGGCCATGAGACCCATGAGAACATGTTGAAAATGAAGAAGGTGCACAGAAGACGCCCAAATTAACCCACCCACAATACACTGCAGGAACAATCCCTTCTTAAAAAAAAAAAAGTTCCATTGTTTAGCCCTTACTTTTTCCACTATAAAACCATAATTTTAGAGGAAAACTGGCAATTTTCAAAAAGACAGTTGCACACAAATAGTTTCCCTTTGAGTAGAGACTTTCTGGCCAACTATAACTTATGTATTAACATCTTTAACTCATCAACATCTTTTTTTAACATCTTTATCAATGATCTGGATGAGGGGATTGAGTGCTTCCTCAGCAAGTTTGCAGATGACACCAAGTTGGGAGGGAGTGTTGATCTGCCTGAGGGTAGGAAGGCTCTGCAGAGGGACCTGGATAGGCTGAATCAATGGGCTGAGGCCAACTGTATGAGCTTCTACAAGGCCAAGTACCGAGTCCTGCACTTTGGTCGCAATAACCCCATGCAGCGCTACAGGAAAGCTGCCAGGCAGAAAAGGACCTGGGGGTGTTGGTGGACAGCAGGATGACCATGAGCCAGCAATGTGCCCATGCGGCCAAGAAGGCCAATGGCATCCTGGGGTGTATTAGAAGATGTGTGGTTAGTAGGTCGAGAGAGGTTCTCCTTCCCCTCTACTCTGCCCTGGTGAGACCGCATCTGGAATATTGTGTTCAGTTCTGGGCCCCTCAGTTCAAGTACAGGGAATTGCTTGAAAGAGTCCAGTGCAGAGCCACAAAGATGATCCAGGGAGTGGAGCATCTCCCTTATGAGGAGTGGTTGAGGGAGCTGGGTCTCTTTAGCTTGGAGGAGACTGAGGGGTGACCTCATTCATGTTTATAAATTTGTAAAGGGTGAGTGTCAAGAGGAAGGAGCCAGGCTCTTCTCTCTGATGTCAAATGGACAAGGGGCAATGGGAGCAAGCTGGAGCATAGGAGGTTCCATGTGAACATGAGG
The DNA here is from genome assembly GCF_000695765.1 of Mesitornis unicolor. NCBI lineage: Eukaryota > Metazoa > Chordata > Aves > Mesitornithiformes > Mesitornithidae > Mesitornis > Mesitornis unicolor. The sequence continues at coordinate 58,289 of NW_010205776.1, forward strand.
AAAAACCTTTTTACTGTAAGGGTGGCAGGGCACTGGAACAGGATGCCCAGAGAGGTTGTGGAGTCTCCTTCTCTGGAGACATTCAAAACCTGTCTGGACATGTTCCTGTGTGACCTAGTCTAGGTGATCCTGCTCTGGCAGGGGGGTTGGACTGGATGATCTTTCGAGGTCCCTTCCAACTCCTAACATTCTGTGATTCTGTGATTAAGTGCATGCAGCAGAACACTTCCAGAAGTCCTCTATTTAAAATAAAATATCTTGACTTGTTTCAAACAACTCCAGTGGTAGGAAGCTACCGCAATGCACAATTTCTGAGAGAAGTGGACACTGTTTTCTAGCACTCATTCTTTAAATCAACACCTCATTTCTTAGGGATTGGCCCTCTTGGCATTGCAGCCTCCCAGCCTGTGTAGCACCCATCTGCTCTGGGTCGCGATTCCAAGTATCATCGTATCTGGCTTTAGTAACCTGTTCTTTTTGAAGATCAGTTCCAAGGTAACATCTTGTCTTTCAGAAGTTCACAGATGTTCCAGCTGAACAGGTAAGACAGAGAACTAAATGGAGAAGTGCCAACATAAGAGGTTCCACCAATTTATCTGGCATAACTTGAATAGAAACAAATCAAAAAACCATTTTTATTTTCAGTAATACGTGTACATAATTGTGTACAAAATCAAAATGTAAGTAAATATGTACAAAATTCAAATTGTTCTTGTATAAAATTTCCAAATGAAGTAATATTAAATCCTGAAACCACACAAGAACAACCAAACTGCCTGCTAGCCACCTATTTCCTCTACTTCATGTTAACTTGTTTACATTGCTTGGAACAACAAAACCAGCTGTCAGCATAAACCACAAACATTTTTCACTGTGACAATCATAACAGTATTCCAGCTGCCCAGAAACAGGCAACTAGAAGGAGAGGTAACTGAAATGTCGAAGTCAAGAAAAAACACTCTTCTGAGTTTAAGAGATCTACTACTCCTGAACACCTGAGTTTCAAGTGGGGCTGGGGAAGGCCACTGTTTAAGGTGGCTGAGGTTGCTTTTTCTAGAGATGTTGAAATCAACACTAAACACAGGTCTTGCCCACACAGAAAGACAAATGTTCACATCAGTACATCTGGCAAACTGCAGTACTGTTTATATATGTACAGTTATGATAGTCATCCTGGTCAAAAAACTGTGGACAATAAACAAACCCTAAAGCTTAATGTCCTTTTCTCAAACTCTTGTATGTTCCGTGTTAGCTTCATTAAGAAATAATTTTTTGGTAACAGGTTAAAAGCAGTAAGTAGTAACTTTTAGTTACACAACTGTGTTGTGCTGACAATTCACAGAGTAACAAACAAATATACCACAACCACCTTTAAAAGAGTTGGTTAAAATCAAGCAGCTGAGGTGGTTGATGAATTATGGTGTTGCCCTGAATACTGTCCCAGGTCATACTGCATGACTGCAGCTGAATATCTTGAAAAGGAACACACAGGTTGCATAAAAAATAGTTGTCTCAGTTTCAACAAGTGCAACTGTAAAAAAAATAAACCCCCACATGGCTATTGTGACATAGTGAATTAAGACATAACTCTCAGACATAAAGGACCTACATATCAACAGTAGTTTAAATTTTGAAATTTTAACTTGGGATGCCAAGTCCTAAAAATTGGGTCATTTAGTGATAAGTGAAAGGATGCTGCATGATACTTAAAATTACATTTTTTTTAAATGTACATTACAAACTATAAAAAATAAATCATTTTACAGAACAGTTTCTATACAGCAGGTGGGACAGATTATGTCTTGCCCCAGAAATCTTTCCTCTTCTGAGCTCGTTCCAGTATCTGAGATGCAAGTGAGCTAGATGCTGCTGAGCGAGCAGAAATCTGAGACAGCCTGTCATCTGTGGGGAAAGCAACAAGGGAAAAAGTAAAAGGAAGATTAAATATATATTTTAAAACACAGTTGACATTCATGGCAGACTTTGAAAGTGCAAACATTTTTATGGCTTCTTTCACAGTGGATGCTCAAACAGTACCACAATACACTTTAATTCTATTACTTGGTAACAATCTCACTAGAAACCTATTAGGATTAGGTAAGTTTAAGGCAGCCACATGTGCAACTGTTGATGAAATGTGATCCCTACTCTTACCTGGAAATAGCCCAATTCTCCAAGTCATTATTACATTTACTCTCCTGCATCAGACCTCAGAAATCGTTCCTCTTCCACTGAATTCTGTATAGACTAGATTCTCATAATAACATCCATGAAAGCATCCCACCACTTCAAGCAAAGCAGACAACCTTAGAGTAACACATGACTAAAATATCAGAACCTATGTTGCCGAAAGAGCCTTTCTGTACCAAAGCCATCTATTGTGCCACAAGCTGTTAAAAGAAATGTGTCTTCTGAAGAAAACAGGAAGTTTAACACAAAGACAAGAAACATGCTTTTAAAATGTACTTTTGAAACGTCTTTCTTTCGAATACAGGGTCCACTTCACAGCCAACAGAACTCTTAAAACTACACAACCTGGATGCTGCTTCTCTGATAAAGCATAACATTATACTTCTTCAACACCATTATTAAAATGTTGCTACAGCTCTGTCAAGATGCTCTCTATGAAAAATGACCTTAATTAAACCCATTCTCCTGCAATGGATTAAAAAGAACTGTATTACTAGTTTCCAGCCCCCCTACCAACAAAACATTCAATACACAATCCTAACAGGATCCGTACTTTGTCAGTGTCTTTTCAGCAGCATTCCTAAATACTTGAAATACAGTGATCCAAACAGCCCGTAACGGGCTCACACACTGTGCATAACAACTATATTCCCATGTATAAGACAACTGCTAACTGCACTTCTGCAGACAGACAGGTCATTGGAATAACTCCCAGGTTTGTATGCACATGAACAAATATGGGCATGTGAAATATCTGTGAGCTGGCACACTGCACCTGTTTCTGAAAGCTCATACATCACCACTTGGCTCTTAGGAAAAAAAAAAAGAAAAAGAGCAAGTAGCTACAGCATTTAATCTGTGTGCAGCAAGCTTGGGGGAAGCTGCAGAGTACTATAGGATTTTGCATGTTTTCTGTAGATATACAGATGCTTGGCTGAGCCATCTGCAAAACCCACACATTTTCCAGCCAAGTGCAATGAGTAAAATAGAGAGTTGGCCTGAACCTTGGTTAAAACCAAGGAGTAAACAAGCATAAAGGGTACATAAAAAAAGGTTTTGGTTGCTCTGGGTTATCTCTATAAATAAACTGCAATCAGATATAAGCCTGCTCCGCCCATACTTTAATCTAATCCAAACACAGGTGACTGCCAACTAGCACAGCACCACACCAAGCTCAACCTCACCAACCAACACTATGCTAAGGAAAAAAACAATGTACGGCAGCTCAAGTTAATGAGGCTACAGTGCCTTTGGTTGACTCATACTACTGAAAAGAGTTGATTTGTGTCTGCCCACAAAAGGGCCAGAAAGATGCACTGGTGAGCTGCGCATTGGCTGCTCCCCCAGATTAACTTTATAGTAAGCAGAAAAAAAGGCCAAAACAGCAATTAGAGTAACAGGATGCTGCTGTAAGTACCCCTAATACACTGAACAGAGGAACAGGTGAGAAAACTAAAGTCAGAGGAATTATTTTATGCTGCTTAGCTGGTGCTGAAGTCTCACAAGCAAAATCTCGATCTTAGGATTTCCGGTATCTTTTAAGTTGCATCCAAACTTACTGCAGCTGCAATCTGGGCTGTGAACATTTTGCAATTTGCTTCTGTTGCTATCAACAAAAAAGCTTAAAATAATGTGTGGGAAGGAAATTATTTTAGGTATGGAACTGAGCAAGCTGAATTAACCATATTGAGCCACAATGGTCTATTTAATTTTCAACCACATTTAATGGTTTATTCATACTAGAATATGAAGGTTCATATTCATAGTTCAGATTCCTAGGATGAATATTTTCAAATTATTTTGATGAAACAATGCAGTCAATATTCATGCAAACACATAAATCAGTATTACTTACTGCATTCAGAAACCTCTCACATTAGTGCAAAAGTTAAAATTAAACTAGGTAATACACACATGATATACAATAATACTTTGGGACAATAAATACCTTCGTCATTATAGTTTCTTTCCTGAAGAGGTAACTGGAAAGTTCTCATTTTTGGATTGCCCACATTCCCTAAGACAAAAAAGCCAAAGGCACAGTTCTGAATCATTTCAAAACAGACAAAGGATAATATTTCATTTTAGGACATTTTAAAATGTTACAATATTATTTACAAAATATGAGTCTTATAAATAGCAAACATACTAAAACCTTCACCTCTAAGATGAGGTAAAACAAACTTACTCCACTGTATGTCTCAAGGCATCTATCTTTGGTAGATGCTACAAGTTACTTAGTGAACTGCTAGAACACAGCACTGATGTCAACTTCTTTCCGAGGAAATTCTCTGGATTTCACTATCCCACTTAACCTGACAATTACCTGTTCCATTCTAGAATGGAAATACTGCTGTAGTTTAGCTAACCTTTACCAAGCTAATTCTTTACCAAGAATTGTGGGACTTTAAGCAGCTCTAGAAAGTCTTTCAGGAATGGAGACCTAAGCACATAAACTTTATTTTGACTAAGAGGTGAATATTTATTTTCTTTATCAAATTCATGTCCCCAGTACCCCTAAACATCGTTAAACATCTTTGAAACACTCAAGGGCAAATGTCTCCTCAGCCAAGGAGGAAGCCAAGGCTTTTCTCAATAGCCAATGAATCTTTTATAGATGGCCTTTTTTTTTCCCCCCGTATCCTGCAGAAATATTTAAGGAGCTTATCTCTCAGAAATCTACAACTCCTGCAAAATAATACCACTGCAAAGGTCCCCAGTTACACACCACTGTTGGTAACTGTAGCTGGAAAAGTGTCACAGCATCCAGTTGTAGCCTGAAGATTAAAAATTACAACTGTTCATGCTAAACCAAATCATTCTCATAATGAGCAAGTACTTATTGAAATTAATGAGGCAAAATTAGACAACAGACCACTAGAATACAATGGTATTAGTGGAATCTGAAACTAAGGTGGAGATTTGTGTACATTTCCTCAGCAAGACGAAACATAAAGAAACCTTTATTTATAAACACCACATTCTTTGTAGAGTCTGTAAGCAGCAAGCTCAGCACTCTCTTGGTCTGAGCACTGCACAGTAGCCATTTTCATCCTGCAGCACTCTAAAACATCCAGCTAATACACAAAACTCACTGTTATGCTGGAATTCTGGATCTTTGAGAGTCCCTCGAATACGACGAGAGGGACTCCAGCAAGGCACAAAGAAGCTTTTGGCTGACTTCAGCACAGGAGGTGTAGAGGAACGCTCTTGATGGGCTGAAGCAAGAGGAACTCGCTCATCAGAAACACTGTTAGGAGGCCAATGATCCTGCCTAAGTGGCAGAGGATCCAAAGTTCTGAGCCCAGCAGGTGGAGAGGTAGGGAGTGAAACAGTTTCCACTTCCACATCAGGCTAAAACACAATAGAAAGAAGAAAACAAAAAAAACCACACCACTAAAACCCAACATCTCATATACAGCCTTTCAGTACAGACCCTCACATATGCAACACATGTTGGCTTTACACTATTACACTTCTCATGAGTGTACTGGAAGAATACATTTTTCAAACTTGTGAGACAGCTTAAATAAAATCTATTCCTAATTACAAGCATTCAACATGGTCTGAAAGTAATCTAGTAATCAAACCAAAAGCTTATTTACTTCACAGCAAAAAAACCCTGTGATCTTAGATTTTAAACCAACACAACCAACTTGTCATGCAATTCTGTCTGCTTCTATTACAGAACTTACTAGAGGACGTATGCAGTGAAATGCTAGCTGTCTTTGCAGAACACAGACTAAGCACAACTTGACAAAAAAAAGTAATTTTGAGAGGAAGACAGTTAAACAACTCCTAAATATTTCTGTTACTCTTTTATTAACTGTGCACGCTGCAAAATAAAAGGAGCACAAAAGTAAAAGAAAGGGAGAATGAAACTATTATGGTACATTTACCTGTCTCGTACACAGGCACCCAACCTCTCCTTAAATTTCTTTCAAGTCAATGAATTTGGAGCTGTGCCCTATGTCAGTGGAAAGCTACAGTAATGTTAACAGGGAAATCAGCAGCTCCTGATGCTTTGTTTTTCCCCTCCTTTTTAAAACAGATCCTGTGCATTTAGCAGAATAAGCCAAAATGGAGCTCATCCATCTCTCTCCAATAGTCTCAACTCCTCTGCTTGATACCCCAAAAAATGATTTATTCATACATTGGCCTTTTTCAGTCACAGATTTACACAAATTTACACAATTTTAGAATAGTAAATGACAACTCAAGCAAAAGAATTATTTTATTATGAAATAAATTATTTACAATTGCTTAAAAGCACATTCCTAAAATGCATAATGGTAAGTCTCTTTTCTGGCTCACCCGGAAGGATCTCTTTTTTGAAGCTTCTCTTGCACGTTGCCTTGCTGAAGAAGGGTCTGTTCCTAAACCTCGTGATCTCTGCTGTGAAGATGAAGACTTGAGTTTAGGAGGAGACACTAGAACCGCACCTCCTATTGTAGTGGAGAAGATGAAAAATGCTTTATTACCTTAAATAATCTAATAAATTAATTAATATATTTTTTAAAAATAGTTCTTTAAATACTTCTTTGCATTTAAAAGTTTTTACCAACAGTTGGAGTAGTGAGATCATGATGAGTCCTCTGAGCTCCACCAAGCGCTCTCAGCTTTGGAGTAGGAAGCCTGCCCCCTGTCCTCGACAATACAGAAGAATCTGACACAGCTGCAGGAGAATTCAATGCTATGGCATTCTCACTGCAAAAAAATGAAAAATTATTAAAAGATTAGCTAAGGACTCAGGAGTCTTGCACTCAAGCTTTTTACTTCCAATACATTCCTACAATGAAGCCTAAGGCAAGATAGTCAGGGCCATAAAACACCAACAGCCTGTAGCTAAAACCTCTGCCTACAACAGGGAGTCCTGGATTCCAGTCCCTGAACCTCAGTTTCTGTATTTTTTTATGTAACTGTATAAAACACACAAATAGTCTCCAGCTGCAAATTCAGGCTCCCTTTGTTCCAAGAAACCTTGAATGTATTGCTGCACAGAAGCAGAGACTCAACAGAAGGGTTGAGGACTGCAGGATGATAGAACAACTTCAATGCCAATCAGAGACACATATATGAACTAGATAATCTCTAAAATTACATAGAAACTTTCGAAGGTTTTCGGGATGAGAGTTTTGAAAGCCTGCATTTAATTTCTATTCAAGTCTAGCATCTTGACCTTTCTTTGCCTGGGTTTTGCATACAGGATACTATCCCCAAAGGAGACAATTACAATTCCTTACCTTAGATTCGTGCTGCAACGTCAGAGATAAAACTCAATGAGGAATACAAAATGCTTAGATGGCACAGTCACAAGGGCCAAAGTGATTCCAATTTAAATACCTATCAAACTAAAATATTGTTCTACCAAAAAAAAGTACGCAAAACTTGCACAACAAAGAGCCAGAAGGTTCCTTAACTAGATAAAATTTTGATCTTTCAACTGTCAAATACAGTACTACGCATGTACTGAATTGATCTCTCGTTATTTCTAAACACCTCTCCACATTTTTTCCACCTGTGCTCAGTAACATAATCATTGGTGATTACTGGACGCTAGTTATTTTTTTTCCTCCCAAGTCCTTTATCTTTGCCCATGATTTTTTTTATGAAAAACAGATGCTTAGCTCAAGATTACTATGTATTCTATCATTTCAGTACTATCAAACCTATGGTGTCAATCTGAAGCAAACTGTAAGCTTTAATTTTCACTACACTTAGAACAGACTGTTCATTACACAGCAGCTGACAGGCCCATACTGCAAATTTTAAAGTTTTGGAAAAAAAACATTAGAATTGTTCATGCTTCTACAAACTTCTGTGTTGCAAGTTAGAAATCTAATATTCTTCATGACAGATCCACTTCCATCAACCAGCTCAGTGTTTTGAACTTTCTCATTCCTTATCATACTGTTAAAAACAAAAGCAGTGTCACACCAACTTACACTCTCTTAAGTAAATCCGATTTAAAACCATAAATTAGTTAACCTACAAATTTTTGAGATGTTTGAAGAAAAAATTATATATATACACCACAAAACTGTTCAGTTTTACCCTTCAATTTTCTTATCTTCATTGGCATCTTTATTATTTTCCTCTAACTGCCGAGCCACGACTGCAGTCTGTTCATCTTGTTTTTCCCTCTGTTCTGCTGATGGCCTGTTCTCCCTTTCTTCAGTACCTTCCTGTTCACCCCAAGCTAAACGCCTTTTGACTGGAACAGTTAAAGCATCTGACATGTCTCTCTTTTCAGTGCTGCCCTGGTGTGGCTCTTCTCTGGAGGCAGGTTGCTGCAGCATTTTGGGGCTTGGTGCAGTCTCTTTTTCAGAAACTCTAGGTAACAAAGAAAACAGCATTTCATATCATTGATTGCACAATATAATAATATACCTCAGATAATAAAAAGTGGTACAGTTGAAATAATGAAAGGTTAAATTTCCACTGAAGTCTTAACTGATGTTCAATCACAACACACTTTCAAACTAGACTCTATGAAGACTCTTTCTGGATTACCATTTCCAAAAACGGAATGTTATATTAGGACTCTATTTCCAATTTAGACAAGTTAGATTAACAGAAGTGTTCAAAAAATAACTAGTTGTGTGCATAGGGACTGTCTGATGGCACAATTTTGAAAGCCACGCACTTTAGAAGACTCCTTTTTTAGGCACTTTTGAGTGTCTTAAACTCTCAACTGCTTACAGAAAGCAGTGCAAATTAGCCTAGTGCACAGACATGAGATCAGTAAGAGGATCTGTATTTCACAGGCAAAAGCCAAACTAGTAAACTAAAAAAAAAATGTACACCATACTTAAAAATCACACATTATAGTGTAACGAATACTCCTTTATGTGTCATCTCCCAACCCTTATTAGAGCTACAGTCATGCAAATGCATAGGTCTCTCTCACACACCCAAGCCAAGTAGCACACATACAACAGTTTAAGTGGACTGCAGAGGCATCCAAGACATGATTTTTAAATATCAGATCTCAGAGAAGACACAAATGGCTTTTTTTTTTAGCTCCTTGCTTCACCAATAGCTGTCTGTACATTTTACTAAAACACTAATTCTGAATTTTCCTAGCACGGGATTTAATATCTGCCAATTCTGATGGCCTTCAGAGAAAGGAGAAAATGGATGTACACCATTCCAGTTCCCAAGTCTTCATCTCAGAACTAAACAGTGTCTAAGACTCAACCGTAAAATTAATCCTGACAAGAACACGAGTAACATCTGAGCAGGCAAAACACAGAATTTACATGTCGTGGAATTGTAGAACAGCCCAGGTTGGAAGGATCTTCGAATGACCACCTGGTCCAACCTTTCTTGTGGAAAGGGAGCCTTGATAATATTATCTAGCACCCTGTTCAATCACATCTCCAATACAGTCCAACATCCAAGACCTCACACCTACTTTAAGCCTATATTCAGCATATTGCTGTTTCAAAGCTACAGAATAACAGGCATAAATTATGACCTTACCCAGCAAGATCCAGTGCTCTGATGTTGTTGCTGATGCCTTCTTCTGAACTGGAATTTGAGGACACATCCCAAAGACTGTTATTATCAGACAGGATCTGATTGAGATGATATCGGGAGAAGTGTGTTCCCTCTACTCGCTGCCTGTAAGCCTTTGCTCTTTCTCGAAGTTCTCTCACCTGCACATCAAGGTTTCATAAGTTGTCTGTCTGTTTAAAGTTCACCCATAGGCTATAATATAACATATTTGCATTAGCAGCTAAAGGAAAAAGGTGAGTTATGCATAATATAGGGCCACCCACAGCACAAATATTGCATGCCGCAGTAAATGCAAAAAAAGGAAAGCAAAAATAACAGAAGTGTATATTTAGCAAGCACGTTTGAGCCATGAAGCCAAAGCAAAACTGCCAATTACTCATTCAATAAGTACAAAAAGTTAAGCAGCAACTATGAGTAAGTTTAGTGCTGGATTCTAGTTTTTCCATCAGTGCTCAGACATAGTGCTCCAAACATTAAAACAGGAACTTAGATGCAACCAACCTCCATATACCACATGGAATTTAGGGTGTTTTGAGATGCCTAAGGAGAGGAATACAGAATGATTTTAAAATTTCTTATTTTTCTCTCAACACTGTCTTGCTATTTCTACCCTTGTAACTTTATTTCAGTCCGAGTAAGAAACTAAATACTATAAACCTGTCAAAATAGCTCTATGCTGCCTCCCTGAGATTCAGTAAAAAGCTGTAAAACAAATAGTTCAGCACTGGTATTTCACCAGATTTTGCCAAGCTGATTTCTAAGCCTTAACACTCAAAAAGACATTCACCACACTAATTTATGGACATTTCAAGTCAACAGAGCTGTGTGCATGTATAATACTGAGTTTGTATGCTGCGAACGCTGCAACTGTCTCTTGCTACATTAATCTTATCTCAGTGAGGAACTGATGATTACATGAGAACTCTTGGTGCTATTGTATGTAAGACATAATACTAAAATCATTCCATCTAGGCTATCAGTAACTGTAAGAGTGAGATGTCAGGTTTAGCCTTAAAAAAAAGTGATAAGCCCTCTCTTTAGACATTACACTGCTGATTTTACACTATCATTTTTATGGTTAAAACAATTTCAACACTGACACTGTCTTGTGTTCTTCACCCAAACACAACTTAAGTGCAGGAAGAAAAAGCAACAAAACCTCTGTGTTTAAACAATCAAAAATAACTTTGTGATATTGTTGTGCAAATTCTGGCTCACTAAAAAGTGATTCACAGGAAACAAGTATTTTGTCAAAGAGCAGGAAAGTAACACTGGCATTTCCTCTAGTACATTTTCATAGCTTTTCTTATTTATTCTTCTTTCATACTAGACTTTGCATCATTCTTCCTGCAAGAATAAAGTTAAGTGGGCCAAATTCCACTAAACCCACAAAAAGTAACTGGATGCAGCAGATGAAAATCCACTTAGCCCACAGCAGTTAACGTCCCACAATTTGACCCACTAAACTTCTAAAGAATAGCCTGTTAAAAATATATACTTGTCATTTTAGGAGAAGAGTTTAAAGTCTGAAGTACAAGTGATCTATTGGGTTATTCACTTTAAGTAGAAGAATGAAAAATTAATTATGATAGCCACAACAGCAGGAA
>NW_010205776.1:69637-81049 GCF_000695765.1 Mesitornis unicolor
ACAGGACACTGCAGAGGGAGGAAGAATACTACGTCTCCAGTGAATTGTGAAGAAGTACAAAGGACAACAGTCTCCTTCAGCGACTTAGTGGGCAGCATTATCTCAGCAGGACACAGGCCCCAGAGAGTCCTACTGCGATTATGAATTGCCCACATTAATTTTTCAAAAGGGTAATTCAAAGAGATTTTTTCATGCGCCTGCTTTAAGCAACCCTTAATAACGCCCTGTAGGGTAGCAGTCCAGGAGTAATGACTATGGCTAAGGTCATACCAGGATTCTATTACGGTCTTTGCCTGTTTTGGCTCAGAACTTCAGAAAGTCAGCTTTGGACCCAAAGTTACGCGTGTGTGGTCCCAACTAAGGGAAAACTAGACTGGATCAGTCAGTGCTTATCATATCATCACTTAAGCAAAAGATGTTCTGTAGGCACCTTCAGTAGGGTTGAGTCAACAACCCATCGGAGGCAGAGGTTAGATACAGCTTTGAAGAACGTTTCTCTACGTGTCAGTGCATTTCTCTACGTGTCAGTTCCCAATGGGAACAGGTATGGAATGATACAAAAACCAAAAGGACTGTGGGGCAGCCTATACTGTGAACAGCCCAAGTCCCTTTGTTGCTTTACAATCAAACTGATGCACTTGAGAATTTTTCCAAGTTATGCATACTCCCATTGATATGCTCTTCACATATCTGACAAATGGCTAGATTCTTTCCTATGTCTCAGCCGTCAATTAAATATTTTATTTTATTCAGTCCTACTGTTTTAGTCATGTCGGATCCCACGCTGTAGTTCTTGAAACAGAAATATTGATGGATGCTAAAAAAAAAAAATAAATAATCCTGGCCAAGGATCAGGTCTATCAGGATTTTTATTCTTGTATTAACAGAGGTTTTAAGAATTAACCTTGGTTTTCTTCCAGCCTGTCTTAAAGACTGGAAAATTCCAAGCTGCTCCTTTATTTTCACTACATCCACAAAAAACCTTCTTATTTAAGAGTTATAAACCTCAATGGTATATATGGAAATATTAACAAATTAATAGCAAATTTGGTAGAAGTATATAGAACAATTCCCACACAGTATCACATTTACATAAGCTAAATAATATTTGTCTCCTAGCAAAACTAGTTTGATATGCTATACTGGTTTTGGCTTGGATAAAGCTAAATTTCTTCAGAGTAGCTTGTATGGGGCTACATTTTGAATCTGTGATAAAAACAGTGGTGATAACACAGATATGTAGTGAATGCTTTCCTTATATTCCTTTGCTTGCATAAGCAGTTTTTGCTTTCCCTATTTAATTGTCCTTATCCCAGCCCACAAGTTTTCTTACTTTTACCCTTTTGATTCTCTCCCCCATCCCACTGGGTACGAGTGAGAGAGCAGCTCAGGGAGGGCTTAGCTGCCAGCTGCGGTTAAACCACGACACATGCCCCTGTGATTTAAAGTCTAATAGAAAGAGGAGAAATTGAGGTAATTCCAATTATAAACATCTTTTACATGAACTCTTACTAGGATCTAAGGTACGTATGCATACATAAAAGTGCGTGCATAATCTAAGTAATCAATAAAACATTTGTTATTAGAGTCTTGAAATTAATTTGGCTCTTCTAGCTACACAGCACAACTCCTTCATTTAGAAGGCCCTAAACATATTAATAATTCTTTTTTGAATTCTTCATGCCTACTCTCAAGTGACTTCTTTCTAGTTTTCTCTGCAATCCCCTTTTCAGCAAGAAAGCTTCTCCCTCACTTTGCATGTCACATTCACATAGTCTCTAAGTCACAACGTCTCTTTTTATTTTTTCTTACTACGTATTATACTGGCTTGTCAGAACGTAATCTTCTTTGTATACTCAGGTTTGGGAGCTTGAGTCACTAGCACTACAATCTCAAAACCGTATCTAGCCGTATATAAACACTACAAGTCAAAGGTTTTAGCATATAAAAATCAAAATACAAAGCATACTCAGGCTTTAGATATTTTAAGAATACTCACCTGGTTGGGAACTTTACTCCTGATACGAGACCAAACTCCATCTTTGTAAAAATACTGGGCTGGAGACAAAAATTTTGATCTATACTCAGTGTTCATCTTCCTACGAATTCAAGGATAAGGACAGGAAAAAAAGACAGAAAGAGTAAAGCTTGATATCCAGAATACTATTTAAGAGCACTTGTAAAATTGTATCCACAATCATAACTATACTTGCACCTAAATGCCAGGCTGACATGTGAAAAACACATGCTTTGAATACAGCTCATCCAACACAACCAAGAAAGTTGTGAAAAAGCTCACTCACAGTCGGTGGCTCTTCAAGTACTTACTCGGGTTGGTTTTTCCTCACAAAACTGTTCTAGCAGAAGCTTTTTCCCTGGCAGCTAGATCAGCAGAACATAATACACACTAAGCTTCGATTACTTCAGCGCAAAGTGGAGCATCTTGGTTTAAGTCACTGATAAAGGTGCATTTATGTAAAAGTGCCTGGTTTGGCATGAGCGTGTCCAAGATATTTCCTTCTAAGAACTCCACTCTAAAGCCACTCTGCATGCGGGTGAGGTGAACTGATGGGTCTAGAAACATCCGACTACCAGAACCACAGTGAGTATAATTCATCTAACTATGTCCTACTGGCTTAGACCTTCAAAAAATCTCAGTACTCGTAAAGATGGATTCTTTTTCCCTTCTGCCACACACATACATACACACACAGAAAAATTAACATCAACTAACCTAAAGCAGGAAATAAGCAATACTTGAAGACCTTAAGCACTGAACTGTGGATTTCTAACCTTAAAACTAAAAAAGGTTTTTAATTTTGCTTCAGATCATTACTAACTCAATTTTCATATATTCAGCATTGGGTGAAAAAGCTCTCTTTTCCAGTCCTTCTTCAGAAACAGATCACAAAAGCCTGAAGTCAGAGAAGAAAATGCACCCTGTCAAAAATATCTTTGCAAAAATCCCTTTATATTGAAAATTTCTTCCCATATGACCCTTTCTTTGAAACTGACAGAATTCCTTCAGCTTTGGTTGCAAAACTAATGGATTAGCTCAAAAAACACATCACTGCTGTACCTTGATCCCAGTCATTCTGCTGTTAAAGCCATGCAACACAGGTTGCATACAATGTGACAGTCCTATCTGCAGTTGAGAACTTGAACATTTTGACAGTTACTGTTTCAGAAACTTTTTTCTTGTTCTACCACACAAGAGGCTGAAATTCCTCCTTAAATAAGAAAAGCCTTAGCAAATTATCAAGATTTTTACACACTACTCACTGCAAAATTGACTACAATCTACTACATCAAAGAGCTGTGAAAACCAGAGAGTTAAAGGTTTTAACTACATCACATCCGTTCACCTTTTCATAAAGCAATTTTATTTCATAGTATTTTGGGTGACCATTTTGTAATTATCTCCCAATACCCAACAGCATTCAGACCTAGGTAAGTCTCCTTTTCCACCTCTCTTCTAATACCTTCACACTGCCAGAAAGTCAAATGAATGGAAGCAATCGCTGTGATGTACATTAAGCACAAAGATAGCAGAGATTAATTAATTTATGCATTCTAAAACCTACATCCATTCTGGACATTTATGTCTCTCGGCATTTTTCAGATGTGTAGAAAATGGACATATGAGTTCAGTTCCTGCAATGTAGGTATGTGGCAGAAGAAAAAGATACTTGCATAGCCCTCAGTAACTTACACTTTCATTTTATTTCCAAGCTTGCCAGATTACCCTAAATGGGACAGATTTATTTCCCTTTACCTCATGTGTTACTTTTGCTACACTGAGACAGAAGGTGATATGGACTAGAAAAAGCAGACATCAAGTACATGAAGCAAGCACAGGAGAGCAGTTTGAGAAGTGATTACAACTTCCAAAGCACTTGCTAAGTTTAGTAGCGGCACTGCACCAATTTAATTCACGTTAAATTTATTAATAATGTTATTAATGCATCAGAAGGTTCAATTGAATGAGTGTGGTTCCAAGCTTTGACTTCCACTACACAGAAAAGGGAGTACAAATCAACACCAGGTTTAGACATAGCCACTGGAAGCTCAAAGCCAGTGGTGCAAGGAGGCATTTGCCCCTGCAACTGTAGCATGGTGTGGTTAAAGGCCCATCGTCCACCATTCTAAATATTCGGCTGCTGTACACCTATTCACTAGGCTAGGTTTTCCTATTTTATACATACCCACGACTTGTATGTAAAGAGAGGGGCTTTGGACTGATATGTTGCTTATTTTTTTGTTTAGGATGTTTCTGTTCTGATTTCCCTTGTTTTGCTGCATCTTCTGCTGGCTTTTGAAACGGTTCTTCCCTCTTACTCTACGGCAAAGATAATTTTAAAAATACCACATTAGCTGTCAATCTGAAAACCCTCACATTCCTTTTGACATCAAGCTTTTGCAAAAAGTTAATTTTATTTTAGTGTTGTTTTACATATTTAATACAAACAGTAATATTACGTGCCTTTGTTAATACAAAAAATAAACTAGCAAAATGTCAAAGCTAAGATTCTGAGTGCAACGTTCAGTTAGTTAGATGATCCATTTTGTATGCTTTACAAAATGAATTTAACATGAAACACAGAAATAAAATAATACAATACCTGTGCATTCTAAACAGAGTTCTGTATGACTTAACATGTATATTTCTGGAATTTGGAACAAATGAAAAAAAATAAAAACTCTTAGCTTTATAGTCAAGCAATATACACCAATTTATAATAAACCAAAAGGCAATTTTTTAATTTGCTGCCATTCTGGTTTATAAAGGGCCAGACTGACTTGTTCAGTTTCCACATCAAAGATATTTTTTTCCTGCTTCTTTTATCCTCTTTGAAATCTCATGAGTGATTTCTGATTCTATCAGAGATCTTCACAGATATTGTTCAAATTCAAGAGAAAAAAAAAAGGGGGGGGGGAACCCCACTAAAATCCTCAAAACCTTTTTCAAGATATTCACCAGAGAAGAGGTATCAGTATACACAAAAGGTGTTTTAGACACTTTCACCAAAATTCCCTTCTCATGACTTCTCTTTCTTTACTTTATTAGCCCTCTTTAGAAAACATAAATGGAATTTTCAAGATTAAAAACAAAGAAATGCTTCCTGAAAGCCTCATGGCTTTCAAGCTTTCTTCATATCTGCTGGAAGCAGCAAAAGGGGACCTAAAATTTCCTCATTTCCAGATGGCATTTAAAGCACTGGGCAGCTCTGAGTTTTATATAAAGCCTCCAAGCAAACAATCATCTTTTAGAACCTCAAAGTTACCAACGGCTTGATCTGAGCCATAGGCCCTCCATGTTAAGTATGTGTTTTGCTCAGAAATGGTAATATTGAACATGTTGTCTGACAACAGCTTTTTCTGTTTCATCAAGGAACAGAGATGGGCACTGAAGAGACCCCTACATGGTCTCTCTACCTGAAGGATGGCTAGCTAACGTGCAGGTATTTAGACAGCTTGCTACAACAATAGGCATTCACATGTACACCTTGCAAAACAGGGTAGCTGACATGCAGTCTAAATTGCTCTTGCCCATTTTAGAAGGTCTGTTTGATACAATTCCATTTCATTAAATGTATCTGGTAAAACAGCCATAGCCATGTTTCCTAAAAGTCCACTTCAGTTTGTCCAAGCCAACAGCAAGACATGGAAATGCGAGGCCCCAGACAGACAAATTACTTTCATAAAAGACATTTTAGTGTTTTGAACTGAGTAACAGAGCCTACGTAGGGTACACAATGTCCTGTTATAGCCCTGTGCTAAATACAATTACTTACCTTTCAACTTATCAAGCCAAAGGGAAATTGTAACCCTTCCTCCAGGTTTCTTCAAATTATAACTATTGGCTGAAAATCAGTTCCAGCTGTGGCATCTTCCATACATCAAAATATTTTTCTCTAATTCACACTATGTTTGATTTATGAGATCCAAAAAGTTCCAGACCTCCCATCCAGCCCTCCTATATACCAACAGACTACACTGCTACCAATGAGAGTATAAATCAGAGATTCAGATTTCAGAAGCTATCCTAATGACTAAAAACACAGTTTCAATTAAAATAAAAAAAAAAGAAGAACCTACTTGAAAACTCATAAATAAAGGTGACAGGAAAAACACACTTAAAATGTCATTGTAAACTGAACAAATGCACTACAGAAACTACAGAACCCACTACAGAAACCCCTCAGAGCAAACAGAGCTGTAAAGGTATTTTCAGTCTTATATAGCAAAACCACTGAGTTCAGTGACATTAGCAACAGCTCTAATATGTAAATAAAAAATTTCAGAATAAACCCACTCCCACAAAAGAGAAAAGAACAATCAAAATTATAGAAGTATACTAATGCCTTTCTTTTAGGGAAATACTTACTTGTTCACAAACCAGAAATTCTCTCTCTTCTGAACCACCTCTCTCTTGCGGACCCTGAACAGGAGAAGACCCTTTGAGATTTCTCTCAGGTGCAGTTTCAGCAGTAATTGCAGGAGATTTAAACAGAGGCATGGGTTTACTTGTGTTGCAAATAACCTAGGGGGGAAATAAAAAAAAAGAAAGAGGGTGATTTGCTTACTTTAAGATTATATTTTCAAAATCAGTTAACCAATACATGCAAATACACTCACATGTGAGCAGAGAGACTGTCATATGTACAAATACAGCACGTGCAGACTAAATAACTTCTAGGACAAATTGAAACTTAATCTGATAAAACGACATTTAAATGTGACCGAGTCAGATACAGTTAAACTGTGGTCAAACACTGTTTTTACTGCAGTTCACTAACACAAGTTTTCTTTATTTGGAAAGACACCTGCTTGGCATTCCAACAGAAAAATAGAGGATAGTGATTGATCCTAGTTACCAACTGTTAACTGAACAAATCTGCTACCTGTGGGTAAAAACAGAATATGCTTCATCTGCAGTAATCCCATTAATGTATACGATCCTAGTGAAGAAGCAGAAGACATAATAAAAGCAGATGTGCCTATTTTATACTGTAAAATGATCAAAAGATGGACTGAGTCTCCTAAGTCCTGGTAAAAGTAACAATTAATTGAAAACACAAAGCAGTCTCATAGTCACTTACTCTTTATGGTCTGATTAGAAATAGCAGCATTTCCAATCCTACAAAGTCAAAAAACTCATGAGATGTATTAAAATGTCACAAAAGTACCTTAAAATCAGAAAACTCCCACTTTTAAATATAAGCAGTTCTCATGAAAGAAAAAGCACTACAGAGATGCACTGCAGGGCTTAGAAGTATATATGCACAGAGACTGAGACTAAGAAACTCTGGTAACCCATATAAGACCATGAAAATAAACAGTGAAACCTGAATTATTTCAGTGGCAAGACACATTGTTACAGTACAGAACACCTGAACATTCCTCTGCTGATTAGCTATATACTAGATAATAAAAAATTACAAAAATTAAGGGTAACATTGAGTAGGATCTTGGAGATCCTAAGGTACATTGGTGCAAACAGAAGAAAACAGTCATGTTAGAAAGGATGGAATATAACCAAGGGGAAGGAGAACAAGTAAACAGACCAGGGAAACAAATCTAATTATACTGCACTCCTGTATATATTGAGAGAAAAAAAATCATGTAACAACATTCAAGTTTGTCGTTCCCCTGCCAAAAGAGGAAGAAAGGAAATCCTGGAAGATAAGCAACCTTGCTGATACATAAAAGAAAATATTCATTTACTTTCTGGATTCTTTAAAGTTACCTGTTCAGCTGCAAGTATTGGTGACTTTTCATGAGGACTCTTCCAAACAAACTGGCTTTGATATTCAGAACTCCTGGGGAAAGTATTTAAACGTGAAATATTCATGCCTGCTTTCCTCTGAAGGACTCTGTGAAGCTGACAACATGAAAAGAGAAATAAATAACACCAATTGTTCCCTTTCCTACAATGTTTTGCAAGTCAGGTATCTTTCAACACACACTTTCAAACCAATAGTTTGCTTTTTGGTTGTATGAATTAAATGAACATAAAGTACATTTTCTCATTATAGCCAACACCACCAAAAAGTCTATGCATTATTGGCTAAATCCTTGTTTAAACTGAAGTCAATAGTGATGGCACACGAAGGGTAAATCCCTATCGATCTAAGTCGAACCAAAATCTGGTCTCAAAAGTACTGTTCTCCCAACAGAGAAGCTACAATGCAGAAAGTCAAAATAGAGAACTAAGGAGTTAGACAAAAAAGGCTGGTGTATGTGCATTAAATTACTCTAAGTATCAGATTAGTAATTTTCATACTGGTCGATTTAAAAAAATATCTTCCCTTACCCCATTATCAATTTTTTCTAATTCTTTTTGTGGAGAGGAAAATGCTTCATTTTGATTTGGTGGAGCATCAGAGGGCGATCTTTCCATGTTGTCTTCTGCAAGGGCAAGAGCTGTTTCACCTCTAGAATCTACTGAATGTGACTGAACTTTTGGCGGCAGTCTGGGTCCTTCTGGTGTTTCAACTTCTTCCTGATTCACATCATTGTCGTTGTCGTGGTCTGTGTGCAACTCTGCAGTCCTAAGAGCTTCAGTTTCAGGTGGGTCATTCAAATCACAGTCTGCTGTCCATTCAAAGGATTTTGAAATCTGCGGATCATGGTAAGGTACCCTTCTCTTGGAAATGAAGTTTGGTTCTCTTGTGATTCCTGAAAAAGACATATTAGGTTTAACAAAACATTCTATTGAACACATAATATCACTCTATTACAAGAATAAAATTAAAGTTTATCATACAACTGATTATTAGAAAAAACTACAATTTAGTATCTTTGAGCAATGACAGCCTATGAATTATGAGCACAGCTGTGAAATTCTGTCTTTTTTCCTATCTGCAAATGTCCTTCCTTTCCACTAAAGGGACAGGAAGATTGTTCTCCAAGTTTATGTTGGATAAAACCCTATAAACCAAATAGGGCCACAGGACAATCTTTTGCATGTTGATTCTGGGAGTTGAACAGTAACGACAAAATTAACACAGCCAGTGAATAGATTGTGGTTAACACAGATAAAGCATAACCAACCTGCAGTGACACAGTACGCCACAAACACTTCTCATGACACAGGCACAATACACCTGGCTGAACAGGTTCTCACCAGCTGTGACAGGACAGTGACAGATCCCTATCCATCTAACACAACTGTGATTTAAAACCATCGCAGATAATTGGTGACTTTTTATAGTATGAAGACAGAAACATTTCCAAAACTGTAAAAAGATTATGCAACAAAACCATGTATCAAGTTATTTTGAAGAATTGTTGGCCTTTATACAAACAGAAGAAAATCAAATTACTCCACCAGTTTAAGAAGAGGACTGAACTGAACACATTTAAAGTGGGCAATCATAACCGAACTGCAAAATGCTCAACTGCGAAGGAAAAATATGTGAAGGTCCCTAACTTGCTGAAAGAAACACTTTCTAGGACAGAGAGAAACTCGTATCTCATGAAAAAGCAGCACAGAAAGACAGAACAACCTATGGTTAAAAGGTATCTAGAAAGTTTGGATATCCGACTACACATACAGGTGGTAGGAAATAACTCCAGCGGAAAAAACACTGCAAATGTAGCAGGAAGGAACAGCACCTGCAGCTGTTAACTTCCTGGTGATCCTCAAATTCATTCTTAAACTGCGAACTACATGTTTCAACATGAATTATCAGTAACAAACTGCAAGTCCTGTGCGGTGTCTAGAGCGACATTTGAAGATGTAGATGGTTCAACGGCCAGAAAAGACGTGGCAGTGAAAATGAATGCAAAAAAACTACAGTAGGAAAACTACACCAAGCACACACAAAAACACCACTACAATGTGAGGAGGAAGAGAAACTGCCATATTGCTAACTTGTTACTTTATTGCAAGTCTTGTAAAATTTTCAGTTTAGTTTGACTGGAAAAGCAGCACAGATCACAATTTTTAAAAGTTAAAGTGTTTGGATGTTCAGATGTTTCAGAATTTGTGGAAGTTATACTCTTCAATACAGGTACCCATACACAGAGCCATGTGCTACAGAAAGCCAAGTTAAAGAAACAGATATTTTGAAGTCATGGAAGAAAGGAGAAATATATATAATCTTTCACAAAATTCAAGTTTTTATTAAAATGTCTAGCATCTCGACCAAAACCAAACCCTACTCCCAGTGGACGGTTCTTAATTGCTAGGCCATAATTTAGAACACTTATCATACTGAAGGAATGAATATACTGGACTCTAATTGCACAGACTGCATTGCGTGGTTGCACTGAATTGCACAATTTTGTTAATCTAGTCTTGTGCCACTACAATAATTCCTATTTTTTCACTGCTCCTTTTCAAAGCACTGCAGTTGTCATCACTCTCCAGCTTACTCCTGTTCCTCAACTTCCCACGGGCCTTTCAATCCAGATGCTATTTCCTTTGTCTTCTATTTTCCAACCCCACATTTTCCTGCCATGATGATGTCTACAACTCCTAACTCCTAGATTACAGCATCAGAAGCTTTTCTGTTTAATACTCTTTTTTTCCAGTTAGCTGCCCCTGTTAGTCTTAATTTCAATTTGACTTTGTATGAAACTTTGTCCTAAGTTAGTTTCCTCTTAAATATGGAATTTAACTTACTGTTCCCATGCACCACATGCAACCCAATGCCTCCTGCTGCACAGCCTGTATGGGTTAACACTGCATCTGTGCTACAAGTTTGGGACTCAGCTTATGCTGCAAGTCAGAAACCACATTTTTTTCAGATTTTATATAAATAGCAATGACATTACAATAAAGTTTCAGTGTAGCCAGAAAGAATATGGCATTCAAAAACATATTCTAAACCATGGCCAGGAATATACTTTTACCTGTACGAAGTGCACAAATTATATACACAACAAGTGGTCAGGCACTCAGTCACAGCAAACCTCTCGGCGTCCCGTGGCCCAGGCTTATCGTTACCAGTGCCAGCTTGGACAGCGCTACGGTTTGCAAGAGTGCTGTGATTTGCTTTCAGGGGGCTTACCAAACTGATCCGACCGAAGTCCTGCCCACAGAGATTTCTGCTGTTGGGACGGGCTACAAAACTCTGGGGTTTTCCATCTGAAGTTTCTCTTATATTCACTCAAGCCCTGCAGCAAAGAGAGTGGTATCTGTCAAGCGACTGGTGCACATCCTGCTCATCCCGGCTGTTGGTAACAGATCTCCAAGGGGAAAAACACCAACAAGGCCGTGGCAGGACTCAGCTGAGCTGGCAGGTTGCTTTGCTCTTTCAAACCCACCCCCACCGAAGAGCAAAACCTACGTGATTGCTCTCCAGAAAAAAAGCATGGAATAATTTAATGCACCGAAAAGTATGCAAAAAACTTATTTATGTCTGTAAGTTTCAGGAACAAATACAGCCTGAACACCCCGTT
>NW_010205777.1:0-2224 GCF_000695765.1 Mesitornis unicolor
GGGGAAGGCAGCACCCAGGGGACCCCGAAGCTGCTGGGTCTGGGGGTGCGCAGGATCTGGCAGCACCCTGTGCCCGAAGGCAGCGAGCACTAGAGGGCAGCAAGCCCCAGCGCTGAGAGTGCGGCCTGAAAAACCACATTAAATAATAATTTAAAAATAATAATTTAAATAGGATCCTTTCAATAGAATGATTTCAATAGAATAAATAAAGGGATGGACGGCTGGGAGAAGAGGGGGTGGGTTTGAGTCCCTCCTCCTCCAGCAAACGAGTCTGTCGTCATCCCCCCATCCTCCCCACACGTACAAAATATATTTTAATTATCTGAGGTAAATAACGAGGCTGTAAAAAAATCGAAAAAAAAAACGTTCCCGATATCGTGTCCCTCCCCTTAAAAAAATAAAGCATCATAAATAGTTTTAAAGAAAATATGAGGATCTTCTCCCTCTCTCTCACATGCACGCGCATAAATATAGATTATATTATGGATTAAAAAATACGGGGTTTTCTCTTCTGTAAATTCAAAAAGTGGAAAAATAGAGGAAGAGAAAGGGAAGAGCCGCCCGTTTCTGAGAGCTCCTGCGCCGTCTCTCTGGAAACAGAAAGAAAAAAGGGAGGAAAAAGGAAAACCCCCCCAACCGCAATGGGTGAGTGAAGGTGGGGAGAGGCTGGGGTGGACACGGGGGACGTGCGCGTCAGACGTCGCTGGGGGAGCGGGAGCGGAAGGGGACGGTGGAGGAGAAGCAGCCGCAGCAGACGGCCCACAGCACTTTCTGGATCTCCTGGTTCCTGAAGGCGTAGATGACGGGGTTGATCATGGAGTTGTAGGTGGCGGGGAGGAGCGTGGCGTAGGTGTAGAGCGCGGGGTAGCTGTAATCCCCCAGGAGGCAGTAAACAGCGAAGGGCAACCAGCACGACGCGAAGGCGCCCAAGATGACGGCCAAGGTGGCGATGCCTTTGCGGGTGGTGACGTAGTGGGAACTGGCCAGGAAATGTCTCTGGACGGCGATTTGGTGAGCGTGGCGGCACACGATCTTGCAGATCTGCACGTAGAGCTGGAGCATCACCGCGAAGACCATGAAGAAGGAGACGGAGAGGATGATGAGGTGGTTCTTGGTCAGCGGCTTGACGATGCTGCAGGAGGAAGGCTCCTTCAGGCAGTTCCAGCCCATGACGGGCAGGAGCCCGTAGCAGATGGATGCTCCCCAGGTGAGGATCAACATGATGTAAGTCCTGGTGACCGTCCTCTCTGAGTAGTAGGTCAGGGCGTTGTAGAGGGACAGGTAGCGGTCGATGGTGATGGTCAGCAAGCTGCTGACGCTGGCTGTGAAGGAGGTGACCAGCAGCCCCACTGTCAGCAGGCTGACCGCCTCCGACGGCATGAAGTAGACGAAGGCAAAGTGCAGGACCAAGCCCAAACCGGCCAGGAGGTCGGCGGTGGCCAAGCTGCCGATGAGGAGGAACATGGGAGCCCGGAAAGCCGGGGTGTAGAAGATGACCACCACCACAATGGCGTTCTCGCAGGAGATGATGGTCCCGGAGATGCAGAGGACGACGTCCCAGGGGTTCAAGGTGAGGGATGGCACCACTGACTCCATGTCCAAGGAGCTGTCACTGCCGTTCCTGGCCGCAAACCAGCCCTGGTGGCCCTCGATGGTGTTGAGGAGCCCTTCTTCCATCATGGCTGGCCCAATAGGGCCACGAGTGGCCCCCTCAGCACCTGCTGCCCCTACCCACCCCTGCTTTCCCTGGGCCACCCAGCCAGGGACAGTCCTGCTTGCCCCCAAAAGTTGTCTCTGGGAGCCAGGGGGACACAGAGCAGTTGTGTTGGGGGGCTGCTTGCTGTTTGCTCCCCGAGGATTTTTCTGGATGAGGTGATTTGGGTTTAATTCTTCTGCAAGCAATGAAAAAGAAATCGGTGAATAAAGCAGGGGGTAGACACAGACACCCCCCCTCAGCCCCCTCCTGCCTGCGTTAGCTGCTGGGGTATACACTGGATAAATACGGGGGGGCAGGATAAATACTGGTGGATAAATACAGGAGGAGTAAGAGCAACCCCGGCTCCTCCCCCCGAGGGCAACACTCAGGGGACCCCAAACAGCAGGTGAAGGGGGTGGGGAGGGGGAAAGGAGCCCTCTCAGCCCTACCATGCGCCCCCCAACTGAAGAATCCCCCCTTAGCTTGGGGGTCTGCCCCTTCCGGGACACCCGGGGAGGCAGCGCAGCC
>NW_010205778.1:0-18339 GCF_000695765.1 Mesitornis unicolor
CCAGGGCCCTCTGCAGAGCCTTCCTACCCTTTCAGCAGAGTGAAGCACCGCTTTGGGGCAGGGCTGGTGCGTTAACCTGCCACCAGGTCCTGCACTGACTCCAAGCCTGCTCTGCAATGCTGTGGGTGCTGCCACTGCTGAGCCCCAGCTCAGTGAAGGCAGAGGCAGATCTGCCAGGATGCTCCTAAGATTGTTGTCACTCGCGTGAAGACACATGAGCAAGCCTTCATAGAATCACAGAATGGTTTGGGTTGGAAGGGACCTTAAAGATCATCCAGTCTAACCCCCTGCCATGGACAGGGACACCTCCCACCAGACCAGGCTGCTCAAAGCCATGTCCAACCTGGCCTTGAACACTTCCAGGGAGGGGGCCATCCACAACTTCCCTGGGCAACCTGTGCCAGTGTCTCACCACCCAATGGGCTTATTTTATAGTTCTATAACTGAGTTTCTTGTTCATCAGGAAAGAGAAGTCTGGTGACAAATATTCCTTCAGGAGACCCAGCTGGACGAAATTATCCTGTTATTCATAATCAGTCAATACTTGCCACTAAAGGGGATTTCTTGAGGTTATCAGATTCTGATAAGCTTTTGCCTGAGAACAAAAGCACTCTGAAAATAGATAAGAAAACTGAAAACACCATTGCTGTCAGCAAAAGAAGAGTTTCAAAACAATTTGTGTGTAAATTCCTTTCTAATATTCATTTAACTGCAATAGATATATTGTCATTGACTTCTCTGTATCAGTAATATGAACATAAAATTGTTACTATTTACAGTGAGAGCACTAGTCATCTGTCCTCAATATCTTTTATAAACTAGGTTTATAATTAGAATGACATAATTTGTTTTTATTTTGAGCTGATGTTGTCCTTCTTTTCTTTTGAGTGGATATGATGTTCTGACACCAGTATCACTCTCTAATTCTCTCTTTGAGCATCTGTTTCTACATGTTTACAATTTTTGTCATGAAAGGGAAAATTATTAACTCATGCTTTGATGTATGCTTATGTACAATTCACTTGTTTGGTAATCACATGCATGTGATGTATCATGGCTAGACTTTGCGAACAAAGATAAGGGAAGGACACTACCCACACTTGCTGCAAGCACGCTGATGGCTAAAAAGGCCTATGCAGGATAGGCAAGTCCAGTTGCAAAGGGCACAGCGGAAAGTCTCCTTAGACGGTATTGGGAAGGCACGGTTCTTTCTGCGTTGTCTTTTCTCCTCAAGGCTAATTCTACGTGCATTCTCAAAGGAGACAGCAGCATCATGAATGGTGTGTCTCCATGTCTCCTGATTGGAGGCCAGGGTGGACCACTGATGGTAGTCAATATGGCCAAAACTGAGGTATTATTTCAGGGAGTCCTTGTATCTCCTCTTTGGGGCTCCTCTGTTGCGGCAGCCGGTGGCAAGTTCACCATAGAGCACGATCCTAGAGGTGCTCATAGAGGTGATCCTCCCTCCTGGAGATGTGCCCTGACCTGCACAGCTGCGTCCTCAGCAGCATGGCCTCAATACTGGTGACCCCTGCCTGTTCAAGGACAGTGACGTTAGTCACGTAGTCAGTTCAAATGTGATGTATAACCACAAAGGAATTTTATATTAATATGTCTCTAATTATTTATATCCTATGGTATGACCATTACGTGCCTATGAGTCTCCGCTATACATCATCAAAGTACATAGCTATATATGTAATGATAATAATTTTTAAACAGCTTACGCTCAGAATGGAATGAGGCCACTTTATCTGGAGGGCTCAATTGCCAGAGCAAGCACAGTCTGGAGGGCAGGAATCATTCTCAGAAAAGGCTGCTAATCTGATTGTCTATTCTTCCACTAGAAGTAGTATAGTATTCTTCCGCCTTTCACTCCCTATAGTAGCTTCTTGCTTGTTTCTGAGCTCTTTGTCTTTGCTTTTTACTCTGTGAATAGCTCTTGAGGCATACATCCTTTTTAATTTATTTTTTTTAAACTCCTCCCTTTTCTTCCCTATTACAGGACGAATCTTATTGATCCTTCTCTAGACATTTCTTTCTGGAATAACAGCCTGACTCTCCGGCATGCAAAAACATGTGTGCTTGCTTGATTTGTGACTTACACTTCTGCCAGTTGGAAGGCACCTTTGCTTGTCCATGGAGAGCAAAGGCCTGCTTGGCTGTACTTGGATGTCAGTCATGATGCTCCTACCCAACAGACTGCCCTTGATCTCTGCACTTGGATGTTGGTAGCAATGTTCCTACCCAACACACTGCCCTTGATCTCTGCAAGGGATGCTGCAGAAGTGCATGAGGTGCAGCACCAAACAGATCACTCAGCAGCGCACAGGCTCTACCCTCATGCTCTTTTACAGCTGTGGCCTCACCTGCAGATTTCAAGGCTGAGTTAGTGCTAACATATTTCAAAGGCAGAACTGCATTTTTAAACATCACCTTGAACTTGCAAAATGATTGGAATGTCTTCATCAGAATTTTTCCTCTTTTCAGAATTTTTTCTATTTCTCTTACATTTGTCTCCCTTCAGGAAAAGGCACAAACGCTTCTGGAAAAAAGACAGGAATACATAAAACCATAAACCATACAGTCTTTTAACATAAAAGCCTGTGAAATAAATTTTTAAATTACATAAATTAAGAAAACTTTGCTTGATGCTTCTGCTTCTTTTCTGATTTATACCAGCTCTTGGGACCTTGATCCCCTGTTAACAGAGAATATAATTTCTTCTTCCATTATAAATGCTCACGGATTGTGAAGCTATTAAATACATGTGTTGTATTTCAACATGGGTCAGAATAACATTGCTCTTTAAACTGGAAATTGCATTTAACCCACCTTTTAACATACCACCAAGTCATTTCAGGATCTTTAGATATGTGGAACATGAGACTTCCTGTGCTGGGGACACGGGAAGCTGGGAAGGTGTAGGATTAGGAAAACCTTGTCAGACCAAAACAGTTTATCCACAGTTGTTGGAACTGTGTTTTTTAAATACTGACTTTTTGTCTGTCTTCTCCAGGAAAGTACAAGAGAATCGAATATTTATGACAGCTAATTATTTACATCAATACAATTATAAAAAAGAGATTAATTTCTGAAATAGTTACATTCTTTTCTGTCTCTTTATCTATTCATCCATCCATCATTCGTCAACAAACAGTCCACTAGGCTGGCAAGTGTCTCACGGGAGTTGTTTTATTTTAACTCCTTCTCCCCTTGTAATATATGAAAGTACTCTCATCCCAGGTATTCAGATAGAAAATCTAAGTTTACTTAAAACTCATCATCTTATTACAAAGCTGAGACTTGGCCAATAGGATTAACACCATTGGGTTGGGAGACAGACAAAAAGTATGATTGGGTAATCTGGTTTTTTTTAAACAGAGTGAAAGTAGGTATAAAGTAACTTAAAAATAGCATTTCTTATTATTAGTTTATGTAGTAGACCATAATTTAGCAGAAGTTTTTATCTTTATGAATTATCTGAATTCTCCAAGGGAAGACCTCACCAATGAGATTAATGTAAAACTTAGGAGGTCTATAGTAAGCCAGACATTTTGAATCTCTATAATTAATAGACAAAATTTAATTTCCTTACAAGCATTATTTATCCTCTTAAAAAAAAAAGTCTAAAATAGATTAGGACATGGGATTTCCAAATGAACACAAACTGCAAAAATTCCACTTTTTCTCATCATAATTTTATTTTGCAAGCTCTCTCCCTTAACTACAATGAGAATACAGTTAGGCTTTCTCACATCCTGTAAGTTACACTTCCTCAAAGAAACAAAGATTATTAAAAGAACTGACTAGGAAAAAAAACCTTTTGAACTAACAGAAATTAACATCTTCATTATAAGTAAGAGGGAGGGTCATCTTGTTAGGCAGTATGGAAAATAGAAGGATCTTCACTGATTGTTTTCATTCTTTTAATCTAAGATACACATTTCTGGTTTTACAATAACTGCCTAATGATTATGTCAAATATATTTCCTACTGCTACATTTTCATAGAGATCTTTCATCACCCTGCACTGATGTGTGGTTCTACTTTATATATCTGACTCCAGCATTTTTTGATACATCGGTTTACATGGCCACGAGAAAGAAAAAAAAAATCCCAAATATTTGCACTTTCAGAGTGCTGGGGAGTCAGACCTGGGTGCTGTTACAACCCTGACAGGGGCTTTCTGTGAAACTGTAACACAAGTGTCCTGCTCCTCACACATGGAGGTAGATCTCTGCAAAAGCACTCACGCAGCACCACAGACCCACAGGGACCAGTGGGGCTGAATATGGGAGCCAGAGCC
Organism: Mesitornis unicolor; assembly: GCF_000695765.1. Classification (NCBI taxonomy): domain Eukaryota; kingdom Metazoa; phylum Chordata; class Aves; order Mesitornithiformes; family Mesitornithidae; genus Mesitornis; species Mesitornis unicolor. Next base: position 4,310 of record NW_010205778.1, read on the forward strand.
AGGTGGGTCCTAGCCAGAGCCAAACAAGGGTCAAAAGCATGGCTTTGGGCACTCAATTCCCTTAACCCTAAAAGCAGAGATAAAACCATAATGTTTGCCATTTATTTTTTTTGCTTAATTTTCATTTTTTGCTTAATTCTTTAGTACTTGCAAACTGTTCTGGTATTGCTGACCAGAAGGTCTGTACAAGTGCTTTGATTTCTAAGCCATCTTTGCACAGACTGTCATTGAATTAAAAAAAAAAAAAAGAGAGAAAGAATAATGTTTTTATCTATTACACATCTCCATTTAAAAAACCCCAAACATTTTACTGATTGATTGAAATAATTAGAAAGTCATTATATCACTGCCTGAACCCTTTGATTTCAGACAGGTAAGATGAAAATTCAGCAGTCATTTTCCTCCTGAATGCTTGAAATAGGAAGGATTGCCTCAAGGCTTTGCATTACAGTTATTCCACTGTGTATTATTTTTATAATCATTTCCACTCCAACTATGTGCTGACATTTACATATTATGTTATAGGTTTCAGCATGTTCCCAGTTGTGACTCTGTTTTGCACTGTAGGCTAAATTCTTCTGTTATTATTGGTGTTATTTTTTTAATGTGTCTGCCTGAATTGTCCAAATGGAAGATGCTCTGGTCTGATTATATGCTTTGTTGGGATAAAAACTGGCTCAATTAGTAATGGTCAGTGATCAGAAGCACCTCTCAGTTAGGTTACATAGTTTAACATGACAGCATAATTCTTCTGTCTTCTTTAACAAGTCACCTGTCCCTAGAATGACATAGTTCATGATATAAAAAAGACTAGAGGAAATAACTACATATTTTGATAATGGTATCATTAAATAAACATAGTTAAATCCCATGGAAGACTTCTCTATTATCTCACCAGCACAACATTAATGTCCACAGAAGTCCCAGATGTGAAAAATAAACTGGAAATTGAACTGTCATCCTCTAGCCTATTAAAGACAGAATATTCCCCTGTGATGGTATGGTGGCATTTTCACACAGGGCTCTGTGAAATGCTATTGACCCATACAGCATGGGCTGTTCACGCAGTAACTATTCTTTGCTTTTCCTCAGAGTTGTTTCTGACAAGGTACGGATTCTCATGCCAATATGTCTACAGAAGTACATATCATACTGTGATAGGACCAAATGTGCAAGGCCTTCCTGTAGATGGATGAAAATGCTGGTGCACTGTCAGGGTACCTCAGAAGTCTGACTTCCTCTCCAGTAGCACTGGAGGAGCTTAAAATTGCCATGAAACTCTTCCCTTCAAATCTTGAAGACTTGTAAGATGTCCTTCTCTGAGATCAATATAATTTAAGCCTCTGTTATAGATCTGTTGAGTCATATAAGAAATAGGTAATATTACTGGTTTCAGGGTGGGGCAGGGGAAGTCAGTGCTAGGTTTGCTGTAGGCAGTAAGACTACCACAGAAATGCTACATCCAGCTCTGGTATTCACAAGTCATGCTGAAAATCTGAAAGGCAGAGAAGTCCAGAAATGTTCATGAGAATGACCGAAGGACTTGAGCATGTGTTTTCAAGGAACAGACTCAAAAGGGTAAGTCTGGTGAGAAATACTTAGGTGACATGAGCACAAATGAGCCATAGACAAGGAATGAAAACAGGTGATCCAAAATTAAAATTTTCCTACTTAGCAAAATAGGTTGGACAAGATTCAATGGCTGAATGTCTTGCAACCAAGACAGCTTTCAGTGAAAATGCAATACCCATTGATCTCAGAAGGTAATTTATTATTACAACATCTCATCAACTGTTGCAGCTCATTCCACCGTAACAGTCTGATTGTGGTTGGATGTTTTCCTAAAAGACATACTATGTCTCATACTGAATCTAATATGGAAGTCCCATTGCCCATGCAATAGAATAATTCAAAGAAAATGTTCACAACATTTCTATCCTTAGAAAACTGATCATATAATCCTTGGCCTACCAAGCAGTTCCTTGGGAACCATTACTCATTGGTACAGGGGAAAGTTGTGCCCTATAACTCCACTTCTGACCTGCTCTGTTTCTCTGAGACATTGGAATATCAACTTGTCCACTTTCAGTAGTTTTTAGATAACAATTTTCTATTTTTATCAACAATGGCATTCATTTTCACTAACTCTTAATTTACTTAGTAATCATGCATAAATGTAAGTGTATAAACCCCAAAGGATTTTTTTTGATACTTAAGGTGATATTCAGCTTCAGACAAAGATACTGAAATTTAGCTCTGGATGTGTAAACATCTGCATGTGAGCTACAATTAATCTTTAATTTCTTTCCACCCCTAATGTCTATTTCCAGGCAAGCATATCTCTGCTTCAGGTTGCAAGCTTTCCCCACACATATTCTACAAAAGATAAGCAAAAGGTGCTTTGCCATGGAAAATGGCACAAGCAGGTAACATCAATACAGCGATTAGCCAAGTGACTGATGGCCCTAGGATGAAGTTGTACCTGTTTGGTGTCTTCACTAAGGATGAGCACACATCTGGATTAAGCAATAGTGGTCTCCCCTGGCACATGAAAAGGTGTGGCCTTAAAAGTGGAGGCAGAGCTTCGTAGAGGGTCTTGAGTCATTGCTCCATGCCAGTACAAAGTGAGAGTGGGTTTGGTACATATGGGAGGTGATGTGTCACCTGAGGAACACTCCTAACAAATATTGCCAAAGCAATAGATTTTACTTTTTATTTGCAAATGCACCCTCTTGTTGCATCTCTCCAGGCTCATGATGATGTTCTCTAATAAAGGTTTCCTTTATTATATCTTAGTCTACCTTTATACTGGTAGAGTAAATGTGCCCAAGAAAGCCCATGATTGTCACGCCAACAGTCACAGAAATGCCCAGCACAATAATGTCTAAGTGTTCTTGTCTTTCAGAGTAAGTAAGACACCCTTCCACATCCAGACTGTCTGGAGGAACAACTCCTGGCCCCTGCTATCACCAGGACTTGGAATCATCTGAGACAGTGCAAGTTGGCCTTGGCCAAAATTGTGCCAGAAACCGCTCTATTTATGAACATAGTCCACAACCTAATTTCAGCTGAGAATTAAGAAAATAAATAAAAGTGATTAGGCTGAAGATGCAAAAAATCATCTAGGAAAGGTGATGAAGTTGGGGATGAAATTGATGAAATGCTTTGAGAGCTTTTGCTCAGCTTAGCAGGGGCTCCTCTATAGGCTGCAAATGGAGGAAGGACACTAAGGAGGAGGGTAGGGATCAGCAACCACCAACCACCATCTTGATAAAGACACTGTGTCAGGGAGCTTTAGCAGAATGCCTCTCATAAAGCATATGAGAAACTTCAGCACAGTTTACATGGACTAAACTATACTGCTGAAAGGGAACTTGCAGAAAAATTATTTGAGACCCAGCACTCCCTTTGTCTGGACTATTGTGTTTCCAGGGAGACAAGTGGGGTGGTAGACACAAGTCTTCTGCTGATTTTCTCTGAAACTTATTTTTTGGCTAAGGTCAAATTGCAGTTGAATGAATCAGAGATTAGTAAACATTTGTATTTTGGTGGTGTTACTGCCAGAGTATTCCTTCTAAAATCAGCCCTTCAGAAATGTGTTTATTTGGATAGAGTGCTAAGGTAGTTCTTATACTCAAATTTTAAGTCAAACGTTTGAGGCTTGGGAAGTTGGAAAAATAGCCTGAGCTAAAACGTCTTACTTGAACAATTTTCTTTGTATCAGCCACCCGTTGCCTCAAAAATCTGAGTGACTTGCCCCAGATATTTAAAGCATGGCTGTATTAAACGCATAGTACATGAGCAGATCCAGAAGGAGGTAGCAGTACCTACTGTACCTTGGCAGTGGCTTGTGATACCTAACACCTACTTGGTTGTTAGGAGTGCTGGTACCTGAGTCTCTACTCAGATCACCAAAGAGGTTACGTGAAGCCAAGAACGGTCACAAATTATGCTGCTTCATCTCACCACCAAAGCACTCAAAGCAAATCTGCTCACCAAGCTAAGAACATTTCCCATTCCCATCTCAAAATTTCCTGTTGTCTTACCATCTGGCAACACGGCTGAGGTACATGGTTTTGTAGTGCTGCTTCTCCAGTGAAAATGAGCCAAAGATGGGCCAAGGAGTCAGAGAAAGTCCGACTCCAAAGCATGGGAGTATTGAGTAAAACTAATTTTACAGCTCATTTATCAGCTAAGGAAATTATCTCCATGTTCTCAGACTTGATCCAAATGCAGTTACAGAGGCAGTGAAAAGCAAAGCATTCTGTTCAAAAGTGGTTGCAGAGTTTCCACGTGGCCTGCCAGTGACATAGTGCACACTATAACTGGGGAGTGCTCTAAGATTTTCTGAGCTGTGAAAAAATTTCAAGTTTCCAAAAAGGACATGACTTTCCTATTACTTAGGTAAACTTTCAAGCATGGCTATGCACCTTCATTAGGTTATATCCTAGTTTGAAGAAGCATAAAGATCCCCCAAAGTTTATTTTTCCCTGAGCTAAGGGACAATACTCTTCCCACGTGTCTTTTTATGAGCCTTGCTACCGTTACTGTAAGAAGTTCCACTTCCACGAGTGTCCTGAAGGAATGGAATGCTAACAAACCCCATGGTTTCCATCCCCTTCCCCATGTCGAGACATAGCTATCTCCCTGACATACTGCTTTTGGACTGTCTGCTGCCAGCAGGTGCTCATCTTATTTGAACATCTCTCCTCCCCTAACAAATCCTCTCTCCTTTCCTTCACTGCTGCTGACAACTGCGCTGTGTTCTGGGTCTTTTAACACTGCAAAAAAAGTAACTCTTCATTTAAGTCTTAAGATAAAAAATTGCTTACGTTTTAACAACTCTGGCTCCGCATGTTGTAACTCTGTCCAATCTAATTTTGACTATACTGATGCCAATGCTCTCTGAACAGCTCAAGAGTTCAAACTTCAATTTTAGCCTGCCAAACAGGGCCAGTTACCCTCCCCATTGACTTTATGGTCAATTCAGTCTTTCATGTTACTCCATGCAGTAAGTTTAAATTTCTTAAACTTGAAGGTCAGCATTTTGCAGACCAGCTGCAGAATTCATAACCAATCCCTTCAGTCTAGTTGCTAGCTCCAAATCTTCTCTTAGTTTCTCATCAAAGCACGTTTTTTTTACCTTATTTTCCAGGATGTGCTGAAGGGTTACAGTAAAATCGCGTCTTACCAATTTCTTGCAACATACAGACTTCTGCCTGGCTTTCAGAAAGGACTTCTCTGACAAATGTAAGCCTTCTGCTTTTGCACATTGTGACTAGTTTCAGATTGCACAGAAAGTATTTAAGAGCAAGGCTGGAATAGAAATCCAAGTCTACCAGCCTACAGGCTCCAAAACCCCAGAGGGGTCTTCTAGCTGAAGTCATCAGCACTCAGGCCCACCTCCCCCACTGATCAGTCCTCAGAATAAATGTTAGGCCTCTGCTTGTTCATTTTCCACTCAGCATGGACTACATCATCCTTGTGGGTCACTCAAGAAAACAAAAAAAAATACAGTCCATGGCAACCCCTCCTATATTATTCTGTGTCTGCTTTCTGCATTGTAAAGGATGTGTTATATGGCTTTCTTGACACAGCTGTCTTTTCCAGCTCTGAGTGCTTTATCAATGCACCTGTTGTCTTCCATTAGACTGAGGTTTGCATCCAACTGATAAATCTCATTAAAAATTTTCTGGGATTTCACACCTCCTTGGAAGACAACAAGGGAGAAATCTACTGCTGACAGAAAGACAGAGATACCCAGTGCAATTATATGGGGACACTTGAGCAGAAGACCACCTGTATTTCACTTTTTGTTACTCACTCTCCCTTTTTTTGAGTCAAAGAATTGCATAATCATGCACCTCTGTGCAAATGTAGGATGCAAAGAGCCCTTGGTAGTCTGTCAGCTCACTCTCTCCTCCTTGTGGTTTTGGCTGGAATGGAGTCTGACGATGGACAGTCAGCTTCAGATAGAACAGTTTTATCAGACAGTCTTGCATGGAAAGTATATGCTGTCCATGGACTTTCAGCCAGCCAGCTGGACACATGTCTGATTTTGTTTTCAGTTCCAAATCTAAAATAGTTTGAGAGATCACAGCAGTGTCCACCCTTTTTTTCACATCTGTGAAGAAGTCACTGAGACAGTGGAGGAAAAGTAATATTAGGGATGACTCAATGCTAATATGAAAAAGTACAGAAATGCATCTAAAACTCAATATACATTTATTTTAACTGTTTCCTTTCTGTGACCTGCGCATGCATATGCAGTAGGGTGTGATGGGGAGAGGAGGAGAGAATGGGGATGGTAACATGTATGAAGAAGTAAGACTACCAGTGGGTACCTGTAGAAAGTCAGCATCCTTCCCATATGGAAGGAAAAGTCCCTGAAAATTAGGTTCATAGTAGGGACAGGTGACTGGTGGCAGAAATAGTGTGGAAATATATTCTCATAGCTGTCTGTGCTGGTACTTGTGAGGGAAGATTGGCCTCAAGATCAGTCTCTTGGGGACCAGAAATCTTGTTTCTTTCTTTCATAGAAAAGGCTTTAGTCTGGAGGTCCAGGAAGATTTCTGGGGTGTTTGTGAAGTAAAGCACTATCCCGAGGAACCTCTGCAGTACTGCAAAATGTAAGTCATAAACCACAAGTGTCCAAACTGCAGCTGAAAGCATTGGTCTCTTAAGCTGCCAAAAGTGAGTGCTTTTGTGCCTCCATGTGTTAAGATACAGAGGCTGACACAAGTTCATACAGTGACTCAGTTGACATGATTCAAGTGATCTGCCTTCACTCTTGAAGCCATTAATGGTTTGTCTCCATCCAATCCATCATCTTCACAGCATAAGATATGATGTCCTTCCATTGCAGTCAGTCTCTACTGCCCAGTTGCAAACTTTCAAGCAAGCATTTTCAGTTTTCTCCTATAAGATTTTCACTCTTAGGAAAAGCTTCCAGTAATCATACATGAATTTGCATCATTCCCTTTCCCTTCCTCCTAAAAGCCTACTACCTCTGCTTCAAAGCCAGCTGAAACATTGGGACTGCTTAGCTAGCTGTATGCTGAGACCACTACATACCACTTTAAGAGGTAAGATCTTATTTCTCTCCTATTGATCTGTTTTATATTTTTCCCTTGACTAGAAATGCCTTTTTGCTCACTGTATGCTGTGTCTAATGTTAAGGAGTCCTGGTCCAGGACTGGGCCTTTCATGCAACACTGAAACACAAATAATTTCAAAGAAATGTGTGAGTGTGCATGTGTTAGAGTGAGGAAGCACATTCCCCCACATTTCTTGAGTGTAGAGCAGTAAAATATATCAATGGGGCAAACAATTGTAGTTTAAATTTAGTTTAGTTCTAGTTTTGTCTGTCAGGCAAAGAAACTTTCTGGAGTTCAGATTTTTTCCATTTGCTATGTCTGTCAATGTCTTGCCAACACCAGACCTGAGGATGAAAGATTTCATTTATCCTACTTCAGGTGTAACAAAATTGCTCTCCAACAAGCAAGGTTCCAGAAATTTAACTCAGTTTCTTCCCAGTAAGACAGCTCATTAAGCTTCCTGACAGGAGAATGCAGTCTGTTAAATGTTGCTCAGCAGCATGCCAGGGCTTCAAAGAGACAGTACTTTCCTTCTCAGAGGGGCCTTATTCTCAAAGTATGCACTCATTTGAAAAATGAGGATTTAACACAATGAACTCCTGTTGTTTAAATTTAGTTGGAGCTAAAATTGTAAATAAAATCTATCTACTTTTGCTATCAGTTAGATCAGTATGCTCACCACTGACAACATGTGTTTAAAGTTTCTTTATTTATCAAGCAAACAATAACCAGAGATACATTCTGTGCTGATGCTAGAAAGCAATAATCTTACAATGGGCTTCCTTGCATCTACCAAGTTCAAAGGAGGAAAAAAGAAAGCCAAACCAAATTAGCATCATGAATACAAAACATAAACTCCAGGCTGACTTATGAAAGGGTGGACAGAAACTCATCTGTTAACAATATCAACTTACAAAATCAACTGGTTTAATGCATGTGAAAACATGCAGGAGGGATCACACACCAGCAGACCTATTTCAGTTAGAAAAACTTTCGCTTCAAGCAGAGAAGTTTTTGATCTCTGATAAATAAAATATTATATTGGCCATAATATGACTTCTTTTGGTATCAGACCTCAGCTCAGCTGACACACAAAATCATCTCTCTTGTACCTATTAGACATGGAACAAAAACAGATCCAAGCCTTAGTCCAAACTTCGGGAAACTCAGTTTGAGATACAGCCTTTGTGATTTCAGGTTTTGGCTTTAGTTTTTATTAACTGTAACAAATAATTCTGATTTCACCAAACTCCCTGTCCAAGTCTATTAAGCCTGTGCTTGAATAGTACTTAAGGACTGCTAAGCTAATTCAGTCTTCCCTTTCAGCTTTCTGCTTGATCTCATGTACTCTCATTGAATTTTTTCTTCACTTACTTTATTCTGATCTTTTTTTCACCACAGGAAAAGATTCATGGATGAAGAACAGAGCTATATTTACCTCTTCAGTAAGCTTTCCTCTAGGCACAGAGTTATGGTATGAATCATTATGAATGCTCTGAGGAGCTATCCTATCTCAGCCCTCCCTTTCTCCTCTTCTTTTCCATGTCAGCTGACCAGCACAAATGGCACATAAAGAAGTCTACCAAATCATTCCTTCATTTTTTTTTATTTATTCTTTGCCAAATGTCAAGGAATAATGTTGAATCATGCCTACTATAGCAAGACAGTCCAAGTAATTTCCCACCCAAGAAGCAGAGAAGATTTTGACGCAGGCCTGCCTGAATTTTCTCAGAGGATAAACTCAGAAAGTGTCTGTGAACTACTCACACAGTTATGGGTTTGCTAATCATCTTCTTTGACCAAACCTTCTGAAAGCTGAACAAAATACCACAGGTATTAAAATGCTGCAGTGACTGCAAAAGCAGCTCCCTGAGACTGAAGTGGCTGAAGCAGCTTCTGCAACTGGAACCACCATATAACTCCAACTATGGGGTTGTGGTCAGTAAGTCATTTGACCTTCAGGAGCACCACTCTATATTTCAGGCAAGGTCAAAGAGGAAAATTCAAGGAATTTTTAAAGATATTGACCAAAATTCCTTCTCACTTAGGAATACCATGACATATGGTGAAGCAAGAAGAAAAGTTATTATTAAGTATAAGTTAAAGAACATGAAACTCCTGACAATGTTAGGGAACCAAGAGGTTACCTGTTTCACTGGACTATTTTCATAGTGTCTTCAGTTCAGATTGGGGTACATTTCTTCTCAACATCTTGATAAATTGGTTATCTCTGATCCAAGTTTGATTTTAAATGAAATATTCTTGTATATTTTGATGCTAATTGTTCAGCCTGTTCAGGTGGGAAATCTGGGTGGTTGAACAATAACCTGAATCTTTAGAACAGAATTTTCAGAAAATAAGCCAAATATATGTATGAAATAAGAGTGATACTGATTTTTTTTTAGTCTGCCAAATACATTTACAAGGTCTTTTTTCTTATATTTCTACTATATACTTCTGTTAAGACTGCAATAGCTTCAGCTTGCCCCAGGATAATGACCATGGAAGCATTAATGCAAGTATAATCATCTTTTAACAACACCTGCATAAATCTGCTTTGAGCAGCACACATTGTCCTACCACTTAAAGGTAAACCCATCAAGTAAGCAACTAGTTCCACTGCGTCTTGGCTCATGTAGCAGGTCATAAAGAAGAGGAGAGAGGAAGCTGGTGCTGGTGCTTAGATGGAGATCCCACTGGATTCCTTGCCAATGCCTTGTCCCTGTCAGTTGCACTAGACCACAGGGGCATAAAATGATAGCCAATGTCTGGAGTAATTTCAGCATTGCTAGATCCATCACTACATCTTTGGAAATATGAAGACGTCATTAAAATACATAAATATGTATCAATGGAAAATTATCTATAAAATCCATCTAAGACTGACAGGAGAGTTTTAAATCCTCTTTGTATTAATGGTACATAATGAATTGAACATAACCAATACAGGCAGATGGAAAATTAATTAATAACACTACACGCATATTTTTAAGGTGGTCTTGAAGCCTCTCCAACATAAAAAGGAACTTCCCAGGAGTGAACTTCTCATTTATGAACAGCATAACCAGCAAATCATGCAAAAATTTCCAGCTTGTGATAGTCAGCATTTTAAACAACTATTACTACTGCTGGTTTTGTTCATTTTTTTTTCTCTTCTAAGCTTGAAGACATCATTTCAGTGATTATGAATTTGGTCTTAATTTCTATCTTCTGTTCTACAGATTGACTTCCAAGAATTATACTACAGCTGCAGTGCAAAGGTATTATTCCTGTGTGAGACAGGTGCTTGTAAAACCCTTGAGCGCGAAAATCAAGGCCAGTGTTACAGATCCAGTAGGAAATTCCATTTTGAATGGTTTTCTTTCTCCTAATGCTTTCCAATAACAAGACACTTCACAAAATACAAACAGACTACAGTCAAAACTACAGCTTTCATTCCTTTGATGAGTAACTTTTCTCTAACCAAGAACAGAGGTTAAACTTTAGTAATACTGATGGCTTAGTCCTCATTCTCCAGAGAGCAAATCTGGGCTTCTATTATGCTAATCTCTATAGGATACCTGCAGAAATGGGGACACAGTCTATAAGCATGGGGATGACTGGTAAAAGAGACAATATATATGACCAATGTAGAAATCAGATATTTTATTATTTTCTCCAAGTTAATCAATTAAACATGTTCAGTTACTCATATTAAATTTAGATTACTTGACACTTCTGGCTACAAAATAGCACAGTTTTACTGAAAGGGCTAATGAATCCAAATTATAAATAGAATATTCTTTCAGCTGTAAGAAATCTAAGACATCTGCAGCTTTTGTGGCTTATAGGTGAAAGTCAATTTTGAGAAAGAAGTTGTTTGCAGCCAAAAAGGTTGAATATCTTTTAACTGTGATCCACTGTATGAGGTTGATAACTACAGGGCTTTTTTTGCAAATACTTCTGTTTGACTGAAATATTTTAAGGTCTGGCACCAATGCCTGTTTGGCTATCCACAGATGTTCCTACTGAAACTGATGTGAAATTAGTGGAGTTACAGTGAATTTGTGCTGGGGCAGCTGAAGAACATAATGCAGTCCTTGATGCCTGTGATCTCGGATGAAATGATGAACCAAAGCCACTCTGTAATTTTAGCCTTTAATAGTGGATTTAAAGCCGGCAGTACCATCTAGTGGGCAAAGAAAGAATTGAAAAATACATATACATGTAGTCAGAATCCTGAGAATCTAAATATTACATTGAGATTTAGGAAATATAATGGAAATAGATACTCCTTGTGAGATTGTAAGATTTAGAAGATTCTACAGTAATGTAAAAAATATATTTGATATAAGACATTTAGGAAAAATATAAAATAATTTGGTATAAATTTTTCATTACTAGTGACACACTTTACATAAATATGATTGCTTTATAGTTTCCTTCCCATAATATGTCAAGCCCTATGTTCTAGTCTTTTAGTTCAATTGGTTTTCAGCTGTCTCATAAATCTGCATAGACTCATTTAACTTTGGTTTATATACGTTCTCTTCCAACATCTACATCATAGTTCTTACTGCCTCATCCTTATTTTAATGCAGCTCAAGAGGAAGAAGATTTCAGGGTGTTTTTTTTAGTTTATACAGGATATTTTTCCTTTTTATCATCTTCTGGCTTAGCTATTTTAGATTGTGTGAGGTTTCATAGCTCCTGGTTATGTACAGTAAGTTAATCTTAAGAACTACCGAATTCTTACAGTCTGGACTGCCCAGTCCACTAGGTATTGTAATATGGTATGGTAAAATGCTATTTAAAATTCTTCATCTCACTTTTTGTGTGACTTTGGGTAACCAGATTTATCAGATTGTTCTTCCCTTTCCCTATCTCTGAAATTTAATGAATTTTCTTGTCTCTTGTGAGAAATCAGAATTAAGTTTTCATAAAAATTCTTCACAAAATAATTTTCATTTTCAATTATTTCTGCTTGTGTTCCTTTGTAAAAGACATTTATGTTTACACATAGAAAATGCTACATAAAAATTAAATTATTCAACAGTCAGAGTGCTAGTAACTGATAACTAGTTCACTTCTAAATATAGGACAATGTCTCTTGCACAAGGACAACTGCAGTTTTTTCCTGAATATTTCCATGTGCTGGCCAATATTCTCTGATCTTTCATTTCTGTCTTGTTGATGGTGAGTCGCCAAATTACAGTTATCTCAAGAGGATCATGCTATTCTCACACGATGATGTATGGGTGAAGAGCATGACCAAAACTCTTCTTGAGGGTCCACCACTGAAGTCAGGCTGAGGAACTTGAGAGGACTACGTGTTTCTGGATATCTTCAAGCAGTCAGCAGTGCCTGAGGATGGCTCAGAGAGGCAAAGTTTGTAGAGGTTTACCTAAACTTCCTGGGGCAAATTCTCAGCTCGTGTTGTTACCTTTCACCTTCTTTTACTGCAATGAAACTCAAGTTTAACTTACAGAAAATGCAGAAATTTATTAAAATACAAAATCAGTAGATGGCAACTCCCAGTGTTTAGTTGCAAATTTCATTTGAGTTAACTGTAGATCCAGGCTTGAAGTTTACAGTGTCACTTTTGGAGGTACTAGAAATAAATCAATAAATAGTAGTCTTAGCCTCGAGGAGTTCTTCACGACAAAGGTAATAAAATATCTTAGTAGCAGACATTTTCACTTGTCGTATATAAATTATCCTACAGTACTGATATACTGGTCATAACCTGCCATTTACCACATTGCAGTGTATCCAGGACTTTTAAACAACATTCTTTGTCTTTTATTGCTAAGTGTTTGCTTCAGGGGAGAGCAAGGGTGACATCCAGTGGTTCATTAAGTTATGTGATCTAAGCCTTCAGTGAAGTGAGATCTCTCTTAGGGCTTAGAGACATAAAATTATACCTGTTAAAGCTCAGATCAAATTGAGACTGCATTATTTCCCATATGGGAACACGTGCCCCAGACTGCATCTTTTAATAAATAATTTATATTTTTGCATATGTTTTAAGTCAGAATCAGGAAGCAGAGAGCATTACTAAACAACAGGAGGCTACAGGAATACTCTGAAAACTTGTCTTTGCTCAGATGAAACAATAAGGTTCCTCCCCAAATTCAGCAGCTTCCCCTACAGTGGATATTCAAGCCAGAAGTGTCACTGATCAATGGTATCTGTGGATGTGCTGTTTGTATTTGTAGATCTTCCCCTCCAGCTTTGAAACAGAGAAATAGTTAGAAAATATTACTATTTTCTTTGTTTCTTTAATTTTACTGCTGATTCTGAGTATTTCAGTATCAGGACAGGTATAATGTAGAAGTATGAAGAGGGCAGTATTATTTCAGCTTAAATAACTTAAATTAATTCTTCCAAACAATTACTCCAAAACAGTATAATAGAAGGCTGCTTTCTCAGTCATTCCATATTCACAGAGCTGCAAGAACTGTGTGCACTTCACTGGCCAGAGACAGACAGTAAGTATATTTCTGAATGTCATGGCAGCACGTATTCAACATTTAATTTTGACAACCAAAGAAAGTGCAATGTTTCTCCTGATCTGCCTGCCTTCCAGCCCTGTATGTGCCTCAGGGATAGCCTGCAGCAATCCTAAGGCTATTCAGGCACATATTACGGCACAGACAAATGCCATACATGTGAGGTCTTGTATGCTCTGCAGGGCATCTTACAGCTGCATGTCAGGCTGCCTTCAGGAGCATGCACGCTGTAGGTCTTGATGATCCACAGAAGACAGACTAGATACCATACAGGGGAGGTAGATTTCTCAGTATTAAGGATCTTTCAAAAATGAGACTTAGGCCTAAAATTTTGGGGTTATACGAGAGCCTGCCTTTCACTGAAATATAATACAGGCCCACCCAAACATTACAGCTAGTAAAAGCATTCTTGCTGCATTCCCTTTAAGGGGGAGGGGGGGTT